>NW_027252669.1:587500-847212 GCF_044704955.1 Pristiophorus japonicus
CCTTATCCTTAGACTGTCACCCCTGGTTCTGGACTTCCCCAACATTGGGAACATTCTTCCTGCATCTAACCTGTCTAAACCCATCAGAATGTTAAACGTTTCTATGAGATCCCCTCTCTTTCTTCTGACTCCATTGAATACAAGCCCTGTTGATCCAGTCTTTCTTGATATGTCAGTCCTGCCATCCCGGGAATCAGTCTAGTGATCCTTTGCTGCACTCCCTCAATAGAAAGAATGTCCTTCCTCAAGTTAGGAGACCAAAACTGTACACAATACTCCAGGTGTGGCCTCACCAAGGCCCTGTACAATTGTAGCAATACCTCCCTGCCCCTTTACTCAAATCTCCTTGCAATGAAGGCCAACATGCCATTTGCTTTCTTAACCGCCTGCTGTACCTGCATGCCAACCTTCAATAACTGATGTCCCATGACACCCAGGTCTCGTTGCACCTCCCCTTTTCCTAATCTGTCACCATTCAGATAATAGTCTGTCTCTCTGATTTTACCACCAAAGTGGATAACCTCACATTTATCCACATTATACTTCATCTGCCATGCATTTGCCCGCTCACCGAACCTATCCAAGTCACTCTGCAGCCTCATAGCATCCTCCTCGCAGTTCACACTGCCACCCAACTTAGTGTCATCCGCAAATTTGGAGATACTACATTTAATCGCCTCGTCTAAATCATTAATGTACAGTGTAAACAGCTGGGACGACAGCACAGATCCACTAGTCGCTGCCTGCCATTCTGAAAAATAGCCATTTGCTCCTACTCTTTGCTTCCTGTCTGACAACCAGTTCTCAATCCATGTCAGCACACTACCCCCAATCCCATGTGCTTTAACGTTGCACATTAATCTCTTGTGCGGGACCTTGTCGAAAGCCTTCTGAAAGTCCAAATATACCACATCAACTGGTTCTCCCTTGTCCACTCTACTGGAAACAACCTCAAAAAATTCCAAAAGATTTGTCAAGCATGATTTCCCTTTCACAAATCCATGCTGACTTGGACCTATCATGGCACCTCATTCCAAATGCGCTGCGATGACATATATGTGCAATAAAACCGATAACTCTAATCAAATTACACTTTTACCATTGAAGAATCAAATTAAATATGTTTGCCGGTGTTATTGATGCACTTCTGTCCCTCCGGCACCCACCTCTCATGGAAGGCCGAGTACGTTCCGGTCGACACCGCGTGCTCCATCTCCAGGGAAACCTTGGCTTGAACGTTTCCGCGGAAGAGAGGGAGGCAGCCGGGCTGAACGATCCTCTCGACCGTCCGCTGCCTGGACCAGCTGATGGTCCACTTGGCCATGTCCCGGAGCAGTCCGACGACGAGGATTCTGACCTCGCGCTCCGCTCCGCACGAGGGGCCCAAAGATCAGGAGTGTACAGCCGGAGGCAACAGATTTTTCCACTCTGTTTCTCGCTGAGAGACGCACTGAATTGTGACAGATCGGCATGGGACCAAATTGCAAATTCAAATTAAAGATTGGAAATAAATTAAAGAAATCTGGCTGAACGAACATTTTATTTGTGAATGTTAATGATGCTTGAAATCCTGTTCCACCCATCAGAAGCACTGCCATTAATGCAGAACTTGAGATGGTGACAAAGGAGACACTGACTGGAAATAAATCATCAGAGGATATTTACCCGGCTATAACATAGCGTGGACAGAACAGAGCGAACAGAGTTTCGCTTCCTCTATTCAACTCCAAGTGACAACAAAAGAGGAGAAATTGGCTGATAAAAGGAAGGAATAAAATAATTAAAAATGGACGGAATCTTTTATGATTTCTGAATTATTGCATCACAGAAAATAACGGTAAAACATTCACAATAAATAAATATTCATGAACTTCAGGATCTCTGAGATGATTCCAGTGATGCGATGATGGGACTTCCCAGATAGGGCTCCCATCTCGCTTCAGGAGTTCACACCAACATCTCCCTAGATTACACTGCTCCCTCCCTCAGTCTAGATATTTAAGGACCAGGATCGCCTACATTACAATACACCCACCTCTGTCGAGAAATTTCATTCGCAGGTTCGCCTAACTTCCAGTGCTCTCACGTCGGTCCAGGGATTTCATTCCGAGAGCCAAATATTTTACTCCGCTCACGCCTCTGTGATTGGACCTGACTCTTTGGAAAGAACATCTGATCTTGGCCGCAACTCCACTTCCGTGCCCACTCCACTCCACATAACCCTGAACTCCCTCCTCGTTTAAAAATCAGTTTATCTCCATTTAATAAGATTCATAGAAGCTGCCTCCACAGCTCTCTGTCGAAGAGAATTCGAAAGATTCACGCCCCCCTGAGAGAATAAATTGCTTCTCATTTGTAATTTAAATGAGCGATCCGTTATTCTGAACCTATGTCCCCTGGTTCTAGATTTCCCCCACTAGATGAAACATCATCTCTGCATCTACCCCATCAAGGCCCTATAGAATCTTACACATTTAAATAAGATCACCTCATAGTTTTCTAAACTCCAATGTATACACACCCATCCTGCTCAACCTTTATTCTTATAACAACATTTTCATCCCAGTAATCAACGTTGTGAACCTTCTCTGAACTGCCTCCAATGCAAGTAAATCCTTCCCCAACTAAAGTGAACAAACTGTACACAATACTCCAGCTGTAGTCTTATTGACAACCTGTATTGTTGTAGCAGGACTTCTATATTCTGTCCCACTTGAAATAAAGCCAGATATTCTGCTGCCTTTTCTAATTGCTAGCTGTACCTAAATGCTAACCTTCTGTGTTTTATGTACAAGAACCATTGACCAATCTGGACCACAGCAATTTGGAATCCCTCCCCATTTAATAATAATTTGCTTATTTATTTTTCATAACAAAGAAGATAACGTCACATTTTCCACATTATACCCCATCTGCCATTGTTTTAGCACATCCATTTAGCCTATCGCTATGCCTTTGCAGATTTTTTGCGTCCTCCTCATAACATGCTTTCAAACTTATCTTTGTATTATCAGTGCTTCGATGCTGGTACACCTGGACAGTTCCATTGACGGGCCACATCTTCCGAATGCCTGACACAAGACTCGCAAGCAAGCGCTCTACTCGGAACTCCTACACAGTAAGCGAGCCCCAGGTGGGCAGAGGAAACTTTTGAATGAAACGACAAAGCCTCCTTGATAAAATGCAACATCCCGACCGACAGCTGGAAGTCGCTGGCCCAAAACTGCCTGAAGTGGAGGACATGCATCCAGGAGGGCACTGAGCACCTCGAGTCTCGTCGCCGAGAGCAAGCAGAGACCAAGCGCAGGAGTAAGAAGGAGCATGCGGCAAACGAGCCCCACGTACCCTTTCCTTCAACCACTCTCTGTCCCACGTGTGACAGAGATTGTAATTTCCGTATTGGACTGTTCAGTTACATAAGAACTCATTTTTAGAGTGGAAGCAAGCCTTCCTCTATTTAAAGTGACTGTCTACGATGATGACGTTGTATCACCAGCAAAGATTTAACATTTAATATAGACTTTCAAAATTAGGATGGGTTTTGAGAGAGTGAGTAAGTCAAAAATGTTTTCAGTTGCACAATGGTGCGTAACCAGAGGAGACAGGTTTAAGGTAATTGACAAAAGAACCACAGGAGAGATGGGAAGAGTGTTCTTTATGCAGTGAGCTGTTACAATCTGGAAAGCGATTTGTGAGAACACGGTGGAAGAAGATTCAATCTTTATTTTCGAAAGGGAATTGCTTAATTCGTGGAAGGAGATATATTTATATTTTTCTGGCTAAAGAGTTGGATATCTGAGATAGTTCTATCCAAGAGACGGCATGGACACTATGGACCGAGTTGACTTTCTTTCCTGTATTAATCTAACATTCTATGAGCAAGAGACAGAGAGAGTGAAATGTGGAGTGACAGAATGAAACTGACAGAGAGGAAGTGAGAAAGTTACAACGTGCCAGAATGAATGAGAACAAGAGAATAGAGAGAGTATGACTGGAGGACGTATAGAGGGAAGTAAATTAACATTTATTGGGCAATTGGTTAAATACTTGAAGGAGAAAAATTGCTTGACTATGGGAATCGAGCATGGGAATGGGACTAATTGGAGGGGGTGAGACCATGGTGGGATTTGAACACATGGATGAGAATAATAAAAATGAGGCATTACTTAATCGGGATCCAATGTTGGTCGAAGAGCAGATTGTTGATGGCTGAACAGGACTTAGTGGAGTTAGAATAGGAAGAGCAAATTATTTAGGTGAGCTCTAATTCATAGTGCACTGTAACTGCGAGGTGGGCAAGGAAAGCATTGCAATTGTCAATTCTTGTTCAACAAAGTCACTGAGCTATTGAGGCGAAGGAATGAGTTGGGCAGTATTATGGAGATGATAGTGGGCAGGACCAGTGATTCAAAGGAGAAGAGGTCAGAACTGAACTCAGGATAAAACAGAATGCCAAACTTGCGAACAATCTCGATCAGCCTCAGACATTGGCCACAGAGGGGACTGAGTCACTAGATATAGAATGTGAGGAAGACTTGAAAAGATTTAAGTGACATACTCAGTAATATAGTGAAATATAGATTAGAGTTATATTTGCTGGATATAGAGACTTACAAGGAACACCAACAACAGCAAAGAGGGTGGAATAAATTAAAAGAACACTCGTACAATTAACAACGTATGCATAGTTAATAGCTGGATGCCGAGATGTTCCAGGAACAACTACTGAAGCAAAGATGAGAAAGCAATTTACAAGTCTAGTAATACAGCGAAACATGGTTTGCAGAGTTAATAGTTGGATACAGAGACTACCAGGAACAACAAATGCAGCAAGGAGGGGGGAGTAAAATATGAAATCAGTAATACATTGAACAATGGTTACTGGAATAACTAGATAGACTTACCAGCAAAACCAACAACAGCAAGGACGGGATAGTAAATGTATTGAATAATACGAAATGCATAACGCATTCGCAATACTAATGATAGTTCCTCATAATGTGCAACAAGAAAGTTAAAATACAAGATGAAACTCTTGCCATGTGTTGTAACATTCCAATCCATTTTTTTCAGATTCTGATCCATTGTTGTAATATTCGAATCTACTGTTCTCAGATTCCGATTCCCTCTCTGTGGAGCAGTGCGATGATCGCTGTTAGTGCCAGGGGTAATGCTCTCACTGTGACGATGGGGCAACACATTGAAAGGAGTGCCTTATTAATATGAGCGAGAATAACTCCAGTGACACAATTCTGTAAATAGAGACTTATATTAATTACAGTCACTGAACAACCAGCTTCTGTAAACCCGTGGAGACTGATATTATATCAGTCCCTGAACAAACATTTTGAATTAACCCCTTTCAATCCAACACTTTATGTACCACAATAAGGTAGATCTCCTGGAGAAGTTTTGATCACCTGGATAAGTCGGGGCGGAATGTTGCCTGATACTTTTTCCGAAATTGACCTGAATTTTAAATTGGTTTTTGCCTCTGCCGGGAGATCACATGGCTCCGGTTGTTTTGGAGTGTAGAATATTTCAGTTTAAGGTGTGTCACAGTTGTGTGGCGCAGTCTGCTTGCGCTTGGTCATCTTTAATTTTCCCCATTGTTAATGGTTCAAAAGATTACATGTAAGCTTGAGGACTGCTGACCGATGGTCGTGTGAGTCTTTGTCGGCCGGTGCGGACACGATGGGCTGGAAATGGCCTCCTGTGTTGTAAATTTCTATGTTTCTATGTTTCTCTATAACTGGTCCGAATGGGATGTATGAGTGTTGCTGAGTGAAGGAATGATGGAAATAGCTCAGGCCAGAATCATTAATCCTCCCTGGATATGTCAGTGGTGACAGAGGACTGGAGGTTCGCAAATGGTACACCCTGTTCAAAAAAGGAAAGAGGGATAAAATCTGTAGCTACAGGCCAGTCAGACTAACGTCTGTGGTGGGGAAACTTCTAGAGGCCATAAGCCGGTATGAAATTAGTTGTCTCTTGGAAAAACCTGGATTAATAAATGACAACCAGCACAAATTGTGTTAATGTCGAAGTGTATCTGAAAAACCTGATTGAGTTTTTTGATGTAATAACCTAACGGTTTGATGAGCGTAGTGCAGCTGATGTTGTGTATAACGACTTTCAAAAGACGTTTGATAAAATGTCACTTCATCGACTTGATAGGGAAACTGAACCTCATGGAATTAAAGGAACAGTAGCTTGGTGGATACAACATTGGCACCCGAACAAATAACAGAGAGTGGCGGTGAAAAGTTGCCGTTCAGACAGAAGGGAAGTATACAGTGTTGAAACCTAGAGTTCCATATTAGTATCAGTGCTCTTTCTGATAGAGATTAATAGCCAGGACCTAAGTCTAAAGGCATAATTGCAAAGTTGCAGATGTCCCGAAACTCAGAAAGGTAGTAAGCAGTGGGGAGCATAGCAGACATCAGGAGCACAGCGATATTCTGGTTAAATGGGATACACATGGCAGGTAAAATTAAACATGTGTGAAGTGATAAATTTTGGGAAGGAACATGACAAGATGCAATATAAGTTAAAACATAAATTTTTTTAATGGTGTGTTGGTGCAGAGACACCTGGGAGTCGATGTGCACAAACCTTTGAAGGTGCCAGGGCAAGTTAATAAAACTGTTAAAAACGCAGGAAGAATCTTTGACTTTATGAATCATCGCTTATGGTAGCAAAGTGATTGTGCTACTGTACTAATGATCCAGAGACCTGGACTAAAGATCCAATGGCATGAGTTCAGATCCCACCATCTGTGCAATTTAAGGTGAATTAAAAAATCTAGAATTAAAATATTGTGTCTGCAATGGTGACCGTGTGGATCTCGATTGTCATTACCCATCTAGTTCAATAACGTGTTTTCGGGATGGAAATCACCCGTCCTTACATAGACTGGCATATATATGACCCCAGTCCCACAGCAATATGGTTAACTCTAAATAGCCCTCCAGATGTAATCGATGCATTCACCAGCAGCGTTAAGGGGGAATTTGGGATGGACAATAAATGATGCCCACACCACCGATTCACACAAAATGAAGGTGCAATAAAAATCTGTTAAACATCGGTTAATCTCTGCATGACGATTCGGCAGCACACATTAGGAAAGCCTTGGAGAAGGTGTGGAAGAGATTTAATCACCATCATAGGCAGTACCTCGAAATCGGGGATTGCTTGCTTCAACTCTAAAAGTGAGTTCTTAGGTGATTGAACATATATGGGAATTACGGTCTCTGTACCAGGTCGGGTAGATAATGGTAGAGGGAAAGGGTGGGTGGGAGTGGTTTGCCGCACACTCCTTCCGCTCTCTGCGCTGGTTTGCTGCATGCTCTTGGCGACGAGCCTCGAGGTGTTCAGCGACCTCAGATGTTCATCCTCCATTAGCGCAGTCTTTGGCCAGGGACTCCCAGCTGTGACTGGGAATTTTGCTCTTTTTCAAGGAGACTTTGACGGAGTCCTTGCAACGTTTGCTCTGCCCACGTGGCGCCTATTTGCCTTCGAGGAGTTCCAAGTAGAGCGCATGCTTTGTGAGTCTCGTTTCAGGCATGCGGACAATGTGGCCCGCCCAGCGGAGCTGATCAATTGTGCTCAGTGCTTCGCTGTGGGGATGCTGGCCTGATCAAGGGCGCTAACGTCTGACATCCCAAGGGGTCTGCAGGATCTTGAGGAGCCATAGGTATTTATCCAGTAATTTGTGGTAACTACTTCATACTGTCCACGTTTGTGATCCGTAAAGTAGGCTGGCTTTGTCTACATTCCCGTAGACCATGTGCTTGGTGCCAGATTTTATGGCGTGATCTTCCAACACTCTCTTCCTCATGTGACTGAAGGCTGCGCTGGTGCACTGGTACCCGCAGAGAGAGTTATAACGAGACAGAAGCAACTGTGATTTTTCCCGTTCGATCAGAGAATATTAAGGAGAGATTTAATAGAGGTTTTCAAGACTATGAGGGCTTTGGATAAAGTAACTGAAGAGAAACTCTGCCAGTGGTAAAAGAGTTGTTAACCAGAGGGAAGAGTATTACGAAAATTAGCAGAGGGAAGATGAGGAGAATTTCTCTTACACTGCGAGTTTGCATGACCTGGATTGTTCTCGCTGAAAATGGGATGGAAGCAGATTTAACAATAACTGTTAAAATTTGCAGATGACACAAAGATGAGTGGGAAATCGGTTTGTGTCGAGGACACAGAGAGGCTGCAAAGAGATTTAGATATGTTAAGCGAATGGGCTAAGGTTTGGCAGATGGAATACAATGTCGGAAAATGTGGGGTCATCCACCTTGGAAAAAAAAACAGTGAAAGGGTATATTATTTGAATGCGGAGAAATTACAACATGCTGCGATGCAGAGGGACCTGGGGGTCCTTGTGCTTGAATCCCAAAAAGTTAGTTTGCAGGTGCAGCAGGTAATCAGGAAGGCGAATGGAATGTTGGCCTTCATTACGAGAGGGATGGAATACAAAAGCAGGGATGTCTTTCTGCAACTGTACAGAGTATTGGCGAGGCCGCACCAGGAGTACTGCGTGCATTTCTGGTCACCTTACTTAAGGTAGGATATACTAGCTTTGGAAGGGGTGCAGAGACGATTCACTCGGCTGATCCCGGAGATGAGGGGGTTACCTTATGATGATAAATTGAGTAGACGATGTCTTTACTCGTTGGAGTTCGGAAGGATGAGGGGTGGTCTTATGGAAAAATGTAAAATAATGAAATGGATAGACAAGATAGAGGTAGTGTGGGGAGGGGTCACGGTTAGGTTGTGTGTGGGGGTCTCGGTTAGGTTTTGTGTTTGTGGGGGGGGTCACGGTTATGTTGTGTGTGCGGGTCTCGGTTAGGTTGTGTGTGGGGCGGGTGGTCACGCTTGGGTTGTGTGTGTTTGTGTGGGGGGGGGGTCTTGAATAGGTTGTATGGGAGGGACCGGTAGGTTTTGTGTGCGGGGTGTCACGGTTATGTTGTGTGTGTCAGGGGGCGGATCTCAGTTAGGTTGTGTGTGGGGGGGGTCACGGTTAGGTTGTGTGTGGGGGGGTCACGGTTAGGTTGTGTGTGGGGGGGGGTCACGGTTAGGTTGTGTGTGGGGGGGTCACGGTTAGGTTGTGTGTGGGGGGGTCACGGTTAGGTTGTGTGGGGGGGGGGGTCACGGTTAGGTTGTGTGTGGGGGGGATCTCGGTTAGATTGTGTGTGTGGGGGGGATCTCTGTGATTTTATGTGTGTGTGGGGGGTCTCGGTTAGGTTGTGTGTGGGGGGGATCTCGGTTAGGTTGTGTGTGGGGGGGTCACGGTTAGGTTGTGTGGGGGGGGGGGTCACGGTTAGGTTGTGTGTGGGGGGGATCTCGGTTAGATTGTGTGTGTGGGGGGGATCTCTGTGATTTTATGTGTGTGTGGGGGGTCTCGGTTAGGTTGTGTGTGGGGGGGATCTCGGTTAGGTTGTGTGTGGGGGGGTCACGGTTAGGTTGTGTGTTGGGGGGTCACGGTTAGGTTGTGTGTGGGGGGGTCACGGTTAGGTTGTGTGTTGGGGGGTCACGGTTAGGTTGTGTGTGGGGGGGGTCACGGTTAGGTTGTGTGTGGGGGGGGTCACGGTTAGGTTGTGTGTGGGGGGGGTCACGGTTAGGTTGTGTGTGGGGGGGGTCACGGTTAGGTTGTGTGTGGGGGGGGTCACGGTTAGGTTGTGTGTGGGGGGGGTCACGGTTAGGTTGTGTGTGGGGGGGTCACGGTTAGGTTGTGTGTGGGGGGGGTCACGGTTAGGTTGTGTGTGGGGGGGTCACGGTTAGGTTGTGTGTGGGGGGGTCACGGTTAGGTTGTGTGTTGGGGGGTCACGGTTAGGTTGTGTGTGGGGGGGTCACGGTTAGGTTGTGTGTGGGGGGGTCACGGTTAGGTTGTGTGTTGGGGGGTCACGGTTAGGTTGTGTGTGGGGGGGTCACGGTTAGGTTGTGTGTTGGGGGGTCACGGTTAGGTTGTGTGTGGGGGGGTCACGGTTAGGTTGTGTGTGGGGGGGTCACGGTTAGGTTGTGTGTGGGGGGGTCACGGTTAGGTTGTGTGTTGGGGGTCACGGTTAGGTTGTGTGTGGGGGGGTCACGGTTAGGTTGTGTGTGGGGGGGTCACGGTTAGGTTGTGTGTGGGGGGGATCTCTGTGATTTTATGTGTGTGTGGGGGGTCTCGGTTAGGTTGTGTGTGTGGGGGGGGTCTCGGTTAGGTTGTGTGTGTGTGGGGGGTCTCGGTTAGGTTGTGTGTGTGGGGGGGTTTCGGTTAGGTTTAATGTCGGGGGTGTCACGGTTAGGTTGTGTGTGTGTGGGGGATCACAGTTAGGTTGTGTGCGTGTGGGGGGGGCTCGGTTAGGTTGTGTGTGTGGGGGGGGTTTCGGTTAGGTTGTGTGTGTGGGGGGGGTTTCGGTTAGGTTTAATGTCGGGGGTGTCACGGTTAGGTTGTGTGTGTGGGGGGGGTTTCGGTTAGGTTTAATGTCGGGGGTGTCACGGTTAGGTTGTGTGTGTGTGGGGGATCACAGTTCGGTTGTGAGCGTGTGGGGGGGGCTCGGTTAGGTTGTGTATGGAAGTGTCTCGGTTGGGTTGTGTGTGGGCGGGAGGGGGACTGTTAGGTTTTGTGTGTGGGGGGGGGTTCGTTTAGGTTTAATGTCGGGGGTGTCACGGTTAGGTGGTGTGTGTGTGGGGGATCACAGTTTGGTTGTGTGCGTGTGGGGGGGGCTCTGTTAGGTTGTGTATGGAGGTGTCTCGGTTGGGTTGCGTGTGGGTGGTGTGTCTCGGTAAGGTAGTGTGTGGGGTGTGGTGTCGGTTAGGTTGTGTGTGTGGGGGGGTTCTCGGTTAGGTTGTGTGTGGGGGGTGGTGTCGGTTAGGTTGTTTGTGTGGGGGGGTTCTCGGTTAGGTTGTGTGAGTGTGGCGGGGTCTCTGTTAGATTGTGTGGTAGTGGTCTCGGTTAGGTTACTGGTGGAGGAGTCTCATTTAGGATGTGTGGGTGTGGTCTTCGTTCGGTTGCGTGTGTGGGTGGGGTGTCTCAGTTAGGTTGCGTGTGGCGGGGTCTCGGTTGGGTTGTGTGGGGCTGGTCTCAGTTAGGTTGTGTGTGTCAGGGTCTCGGTTAGGTTGTGTGGGGCTGGTCTCAGTTAGGTTGTGTGTGTCAGGGTCTCGGTTAGGTTGTGTGGGGGTGGTCTCAGTTAGTTTGTGTGTGTCAGGGTCTCGGTTAGGTTGTATGAGGGTGGTCTTGGTTAGGTTGCATGTGGGGGTGTGTCTCGGTTACGATGTGTGTGTGTGTGTGTGGGGGGGGGCTTTCGGTTAGGTTGTGTGTGTGGGGGGTTTCGGTTAGGTTGTGTGCGTGGGTGGTGGTTTCGGTTAGGTTGTGTGCGTGAGTGGTGGTCTCGGTTAGGTTGTGTGTGTGGGGGGTCTCGGTTAGGTTGTGTGTGTGGTGGGGGGTTTCGGTTAGGTTGTGTGTGTGGGGGGTCTCGGTTAGGTTGTGTGCGTGAGTGGTGGTCTCGGTTAGGTTGTGTGTGTGGGCGGTGTCTCGGTTAGATTGTGTGGGGAGGGGATCTCGGTTATTTTGTGTGTGTGTGTTGGGGGGTCTCGTATAGTTTATGTGTGGGGGGTCCTCGGTTAGGTTGTGTGTGGGGTCTCTGTTATGTTGTGTGTTTGTGGGGGTGTCTCGGTTCGGTTGTGTGTGTGTGGGGTTTCAGTTATGTTGTGTGTGGGGGGTGGGCTCTTTAATTTTTGTTGCTTTTATGGATCGAATAGTCGGGTCAATTCGCTGTTGGTTATTTTAGGGCCTAGTGCCGAGTAAAAGCCTCAGGCTGGAATTAAGGTTTGGCCGAGGGTGCAGTGTTGTTCCCGGCGAAGGGATTTGTCTCCGGATTTTGAAGGTGGTTGATTTTAAATTGCTATTACCTTCTTTCGGGAAGATTGATTGATGTACGTTGATGTGCTGATTTGTATTTTGAAGATTTTAAATGTTATTAGTTGTTTTTTGTTATTTTTGTATTTATTTTAACAATGTCTGTTTTTGGGTGAGGATTGTTTTAATGATTAATTCGGTTTTAGGATGGGGAAGGTGGGATTATTTTAATTGTTAATAGTCTTAGCAGGTTGATCAGTGTCCATGCCACGTTGGAGGACCACGTGGGGGGAGGGGGAGGTAGAATTTAGGAAGCACTTTTTCCTTTGATTGTTTTAAAATTTATTTTCTGAAATCATGTGTGTGTCATCATCACAGGCAGTTCTGGGAATCGAGGAAGACTTGCTTCCATTCTAAAAGTGAATTCTCAGGTGACTGAACATTCGAGGATCCGCAAGATCCTGCAAATCCCCTGGGAGGACAGTGCCACCAACGTTAGCGTCCTCGACCAGACCAACATCCCCAGGGTTGAAGCACTAACCACACTCGATCAGCTCCGCTGGGCAGGCCAAAGTGTTGGCCTGCCCGACACGAGACTCCCAAAGCAAGCGCTCTACTCTGAACTTCTTCACAGCAAACGAGCCAAAGTTGGGCAGAATAAACGTTGCAAGTACACCCTCAAAAACTCCGTGATAAAGTGCAATATCTCCACTGACACCTGGGAGTCCCTGGCCAAAGACCGCCCTCAGGGCAGGAAGTGTATCGGGGAGGGCACTGAGCAGCTCGAGTCTCGTCGCCGAGAGCATGCTGAAATCAAACGCAGGCAGCGGAAGGAGCGTGCGGCAAACCCGTTCCACCCATCCTTTATCTCAACCACTGTCTGTTCCACCTGTGACAAGGACTGTGGTTCTCGTATTGGACTGTTCAGCCACCTAAGGACGCATTTTACGAATGAATGCAAGTTTTTCTCGATTCCGAGGGACTGCCTATGAGGAACAGTCCAATACGAGAATCACAGTCCCTGTCACGGATGGGTCAGACAGTCGGTGATTGTACGGGAGTGTGGGGCTGGTTTGCCGCGTGCTCCTTCCGCTGCCTGCGCTAGATTTCTGCATGCTCTCGGCGACGAGACTCGAGGTGACCCTCGAGGTGTGCGTGTACGTAGTGGTTCGATGGCAATAGTTTTCTGTTGGGCAGCGGGGGACGGGGAGCAGAGAAATATCAGTCCCGCACCAAACGCTTATCCTACTAGTTCTAAATAGCAGTACAATTAGAGCTGGTATGCAGAACATCTTTTGTTAAGAAGGGAAATAAGAACATAAGAATTAGGAACAGGAGTAGGCCATCTAGCCCCTCGAGCCTGCTCCGCCATTCAATAAGATCACAGCTGATCTGGCCGTGGACTCAGCTCCACTTACCCGCCCTCTCCCCATAATCTTTAATTCCCTTATTGGTTAAAAATCTATCTATCTGTGACTTGAATACATTCAATAAGCTAGCCTCTACTGCTTCCTTGGGCAGACAATTCCACAGATTCAGAACCACTGGGAGAAAAAATTCCTTCTCAAATGAGAGAGAGGCTTTTTTTTCAAGAAAAAGACTGACACGGTGGGTTGGAAGTGTGGAGAGAGTGAGGGAGAAGTTTCCCAAGGGTTGGGGGAGAAAAGTATGTTGGGGTTTCTGGTGGGGATGGGGTGGGGTTTACCCTCAATTCATGATCCATCGTCTTGATGGCTAATTATAGTCGAGAGGCCAAATGTTTCGCCCTTACTGGGGCTTCATCAGAGACCAGGAAAAGCAAACGGGTCGTGGGGCTCAAGGGTCAGAGGGTATCAGATCGAGAAACTTACATTGAGAGGTTATGGAGAGTTTAGAGCTCCACTAGGTTAGGGTTCGGTTTCAAGGTTTTTGGGTTGTGGTCTGCACTGTTATGTTTTATGTTAGGGTTAGATTTTAGCGGGGGTTCGGGTCCTGGGTTAGGGTTTGGTTTTGGGGTAGGAGTCTGTGTTTACAAGTTTTGGCTTTAGGTTTCTGAGGGTTAGGATTTAGTTTTAGGGTTAGGATTTGGGGCTGGGGGCTAGATTTTAAACTTCTGCTTCGGGTTCGTTCTTAGGGAGTTGGGGCCGAACTAGGTTTTGGGGCTGGAGTCTGGAAAAATGATTTCTTGGGGCTCGAGTTAATTTTATGGTCCTGGGTTAGGATTTGGTTTTGGGGCTGGGGTCTGTGTTTACAAGTTTTACCTATAGGTTTATGAGGGATCGGGTCTGGAGTTCGGGTCAGTTATTTTCATTATTTTAAATTATTTGAATTAAGAGTATGATTCTTTCTGTTCTGGTTACTTCTTTTTTGTTATCGGATTCTCTGTTCATGTTTGGGATTATTTAGGGTTTATTGTTACATGCTGGGAACTAGGATTTGCTTCAGGTTTGGGCACAGGCCTGAGAGTTCGGCTATTCTCTCACAGGGCCGCCCCTCACAGCGCCACTGCTCACAGTGCCGCCCATCACAGAGAAATGATCTGGGCTTGGGTATATGGGGCACGTGATTGAAATTTCTAGGGAACGCCAGAAAGCCCCATGGCCAACTGTGAAGTGGAGGTTAAGTGCTTTCATTGTCAATACACAGGTTAGTAATTGGGGCAGGTCGATGTGAAATGAAATTTAATGCAGAGAAATGTGCTGCGATAGATTTTGGGAGGAAAGTAAAGGGAGGAAATGTACAATAAATGGTAAAACTTTCAATGGAGCATGGGAACAAAGAGATTTATGGTTGTAAGCTTCAGGCTAATTCCTTGTCTTACTGAATATCGAGAGTGTTAAATAGGTGTGCTTGTATTTACTCTGTACAGCCACCAGAGGGCTCATCCCCTGGGGTTCCAAGGGATCCCATAATCCCTTGGTGTCACACGTATTTAAGGGGGCTTCACAGGTTTGATAGGCACTCTGGAGACCTGCAATAAAAGACTAAGGTCACACTTTACTTTGAGCTCACAGTGTTCAGTCTGACGCTTTCTCCATACACACCAACTGGCCACAAGATACAAACAGCGAACCCAAAGATGCAGAGAACAGTGAGCATCCTGGAGAAATTCTCGGAGGGAGAAGTTTGGGAAACATTTGTGGAACGACTCGACCAATACTTCGTGGCCAACGAGCTGAATGGGGAAGAGAGCACTGCCAAAGGAAGGGCGATCCTCCTCACCGTCTGTGGGGCACCGACGTATGGCCTCATCAAGAATCTGCTTTCTCCAGCGAAACCCACAGAGAAATCGTACGACGATTTGTGCACACTGGTCCGAGAGCATTTAAATGCGAAGGAAAGCGTTCTGATGGCGAGGTACCGGTTCTATAACTACAAAAGGTCTGAAGGCCAGGAAATGGCGTGTTATTTCGCCGAGCTAAGAAGCCTTGCTGGACATTGCGAATTTGAAGGACATTTGGAGCATATGCTTCGAGACTTATACATAGTTGGCATTGGCCACGAGACTATACTTCGCAAACTTTTGACTGTAGAGACCCCAACCTTGAGTAAGGCCACAGCGATAACCCAGGCGGACATTGCCATCAGTGACAATACGAAGCAAATCTCTCAACACACAAGTGCTGCTCTAAGTACTGTGAACAAATTGATGTTGTTTTTGAATCATAATGTACAGGGCAGGTCAAACATACCTGCAGCTGCACGTCCGCAGATGACTCAAAGTCCATCATCTTGTTGGCGCTGACGTGGTAGTCATCGATTCCATTGATGCCGATTCAAAGAGTACGTTTACAAGGGCTGTGCAACAATGGGACATGTCCAACGAGTGCGCAGGCAAGCTGCAAAACTTCTTCAACCTGCAAACCACCATGTTGCAGAGGAGAACATATCCATAGAGGATCACGATGAACCAGAGCCTCAGACCGAGGAGGCAGAGATACATGCAGTGCAAACATTCACCACGAATTGTCCACCGATAATGCTTAATGTTGAACTTGTTGAACTAAATGGACTCCCGGTGTCAATGGAGCTGGAAACATGGGTGAGCCAGTCCATCATGGGCGAAAAGACTTTCGAAATTTTGTGGTGCAACAAGGCCTCAAGCCCAGTCAAAACTCCAGTTCGCACGAAACTAAGAGCTTACACGAAAGAACTGATTCCTGTAATAGGCAGTGCTACCATAAAGTTATCCTATGATGGAGCGGTGCACAAGCTACCACTCTGCTTGTTACCGGGCGATGGTCCCATGCTGCTCGGCAGGAGCTGGCTGGGAAAGACACGCTGGAACTGGGACGACATCCGAGAGCTATCGCCCGTTGACGACACTCCATGGGCACAGGTCTTAAACAAATTTCCTTCGCTGTTCGAATCAGGCATCGGGAAATACCAAGGAGCAAAAGTGCAGATCCACCTAATTCCGGGGGCACGGCCCATCCATCACAAGGTGAAAGCAGTACTGCACATGATGAGAGAAAAGGGTAGAAATCGAGCTCGACCAGCTACAAAGAGAGGGCATCATCTCACCGATCAAGAGAGTGAGAGAGAGAGAGAAACACAGAGAGAGAGAGAGAAGGCGAGAGTGAGATAGAAGGCGAGAGAGTTCCAGTCCTCAAGGGAGACCACAATGTCAGAATCTGTGGCGATTACAAAGTAACTATCAATCGTTTCTCCCTGCAGGATCAATACCCACTTCCAAAAGCCGACGACCTCTTTGCAGCGCTGGCGTGAGGAAAGGCGTTCACGAAGCTGGATCTGACCTCAGCCTACTTGAGGTAGGAACTGGAGAAATCATTGAAGGCTCTCACCGGCATCAACACGCACAAAAGTATTTTTGTTTGTAACAGAAGCCCGTTTGGAATTCGATCGGTGGCGACGATATTCCAGAGAAACATACAAAGTTTACTGAAGTCGGTCCCGCACACCGTGGTCTTCTAGGACGACAACTTGTACACAGGTCGGAACACAGACGAGCAGCTGCAGAGTCTGGAGGAGGTTCTTAGTCGACTCAACCGCATGGGGCTCACCTTAAAATGCTCAAAGTGCGTTTTCCCGCCGCCTGAAGTGGACTACTTGGGAAGGAGGAATGCGGCGCACCGCATCAGACCCATCAAAGCGAAGACGGAGGCAATCGAGAACGCACCGAGGCCACAGAACGTGGCGGGGCTGCGGTCATTCCTGGGACTCTTGAATCACTTTGGTAACTTCTTACCAGGTCTCAGCACCCTGCGAGAAGCACTCCATGTCTCACTCGAAAAGGGGCGAATGGGTTTGGGGCAAAATCCAAAAAAGGGCCTTTATAAAAGCGAGAAACTTGTGATGCTCGAACAAATTGCCTGTGTTGTATGATCCATGTAAACGTTTGGTACGAGCATGTGATGCGTCGTCATACGGTGTCGGGTGTGTATTGCAACAAGCTAATGATTTCAGGAAACTGCAACCGGTGGTTTATGCATCCAAGAGTCTGTCTAAGGAGTCTGTCTGCAGAATGACTGGAAACGCAGTGTTAGCGCGTGTCTATGGGGTAAAGAAAATGGATCAATACCTGTTTGGGCTAAAATTTCGAATTAGAAACTGAACATAAGCCACTTATACCCCTGTTTTCCGAGAGTAAAGGGATAAATACAAACGCATCAGCCCGCATCCAGAGATGGCCGTTCATGTTGTCGGCATCCAACCATGCCATCTGCCACAGGCCAGGCACAGAAAACTGCGCCGATGCTCTCAGTAGGCTACCATTGCCCACCACGGGGGTGGAAATGGGCAGCCTGCAGATATAGCCAAGATTATGGAAGCATTTGAGAGTGAGCAATCACCCATCACAGGACAAGCAGGACCTCTTATATCCTTAGTCAAAAGCTCTGTGCTTCACGAGAGTTGTTCCAGTGTCCCAGTGGAAATGCAGGAAGATATAAAGCCATTCCAGTGGCGCAAAGATGAAATGTCTATATCGGCAGACTGCCTGCTGTGAGGCAATCGAGTAGTGGTCCCCAAGAAGGGCAGAGGCACCTTCATCAATTACCTCCAAGTACCCGCACAGGCATCATAATGATGAAAGTGATAGGCAGATCCCACGTGTGGTGGCACAGTATCGATGCGGACTTAGAGTCCTGCGTTCACAGATGTAACGCATGCTCGCAGTTAAGCAATGTACCCAGGGAGGCGCCTCTAAGTTTAAGGTCTTGGCTAGGGTATACTTCGACTATGCCGGCCCATGCTTGGTAAAATGTTCCTTCTGGTTGTAGACGCGTACTCCAAGTGGATTGAATGTGAGATATTGTCGTCTAGCAAGTCTGCTGCCACCACTGAAAGCCTGCGGGACATCTTTGCCACACACAGCTTACCCGATGTTCTGTTGAACGACAACGGGCCATGTTTTCCCAATGCTGAGTTCAAAGAATTCATGAATCATAACGGGATCAAGCATGTCAAATCTGTGCCCTGTCAACCAGCGTCCAATGGTCAGGCAGAGAGAGCAATGTAAACCATCAAGCAAGTCTTGAAGAGGGTCACTGAAGGCTCACCCCAGACTCGCTTATCCCGAGTCCTGTTTAGCTACCGCACGAGACCCTGCTCGCTCACTGGGATCCCACCTGCTGAACTGCTCATGAAAAGAGCACTTAAGACAAGGCTGTTGTTAGTACACACTGAAATACATAAACAGGTAGAGAGCAGGCGGCTTCAACAAAGTGCGCACCATGACAGCACAAATGTGTCACGCGATATTGAATTCAGTGATCCTGTATTTGTATTAAATTATGGACCAGGTCCCAAGTGCCTTCCCGGCACTGTCGTGGCCAAAGAGGGGAGCAGGGTGTGTCGGGTCAAACTTTCAAATGCACTCATTCACCGGAAACACTTGGACCAAATCAAACTCAGATTCACGGACTATCCTGAGCAACCCACATTGGACCCTTCATTTTTTGATCCACCAACACACCACACGCTAGTGGGAACTGACACCACATTGATCACGAAGCAGAACGCATCACCCACAGCAGCCCTGCAGGACACAACACACCAGGCAGCCCAGCAAGGCCAGCTGCACAGCAGCCCAGCGAGGACCCAAAAAATGATTCAACTACACCAGCTTTCACACCGAGATGATCAACCAGGATAATAAGGGCCCCAGATCGACTCCCATTGTCAATAGTTATACTATTTGCGTGAATGTTGTTATATATGTGGGCTGGTAGTTACACTGTGCAGCCACCAGTAGGCGCATTCCCCGGAATGCCAAGGGATCCCATAATCCCTTGGGAGCACAGATATTTCAGAAGGCTTCACAGGTTGGAGAGGCAGTCTGGAGACCTGCAATAGAAGACTAAGGTCACACTTTACTTTGAACTCACAGTGTTCAGTCTGACTCTTTCTCCATACATTAGTCTTACATCATAATTTCAATTTTCCCGCCTATCTCATTGCCTGTATCTTGCGGTGCTCACTGGGCAGAAGGCTGCAAATGTACCTGCAGACGCTGTGTGATCCCGAACCTCTCTCTCAAATAAAGTCTCTCCAACTTTAGTCTCTTTCTTTGCTTTCTGTGTGTGTACAGTAAAAACGGAACGACTGTCTGATTGTCACATAGGCCCCAGGCTTTAGGTATCACTCCCAGAGTTTGAGCTCCCTGGACTTTCTGTGCCATATCTAATCCGTGCTGTAGCTGCCCTTGCATTGTGTGATGGAACAGTGTAGATGGTGTTTTGCTCTGTATCTAACCCGTGCTGGACCTGCCCTGGGAGTGTGTTGGTACTTTGCAGATGGGACTGTACTCTCTGTATCTAACCCATGCTGTACATGCTCCGGGAGTGTTTGACGGGACAGTGTTCAGGGAGCTTTACTCTGTATCTAACCCGTGCTGTACCTCACCTGGGAGTGTTTGATGGGACAGTGTAGAGGGAGCTTTACTCTGTATCTAACCCCCTGTACATGCCCTGGGAGTGTTTCATGGGACAGTGTAGAGAGAGCTTTACTCTGTATCTAACCCCCTGTATCTGCCCTGGGAGTGTTTGATGGGACAGTGTAGCCGGAAAGTTACTCTGTATCTAACCCCCTCTACCTGTCCTGGGAGTGTTTGATGGGACAGTGTAGAGGGAGCATAACTCTGTATCTAACCCCCTTTACCTGCCTTGGGAGTGTTTGATGGGACAGTGTAGAGTGAGCTTTACTCTGTATCTATTCCGTGTTGTACCTGCCCTGGGAGTATTTGATGGAACAGTGTAGCCGGAGATTTACTCTGTATCTAACCCGTGTTGTACCTGCCCTGGGAGTGATTGATGGGACAGTGTAGCCGGAGATTTACTCTGGATCTAACCCGTGCTCTACCTGCCCTGGGAGTGTTTGATTGGAAAGTGTAGCCGGAGATTTACTCTGGATCTAACCCATGCTGTGCCTGCCCTGGGAGTGTTTGATGGGATAGTGCAGAAGGAGCTTTACTCTGTATCTAACCCGTGCTGTACCTGCCCTGGGAGTGTTTGATGGGACAGTGTAGAGGGAGCTTTACTCTGTATCTAACCCCCTGTACCTGCCCTGGGAGTGTTTGATGGGACAGTGTAGAGATAGCTTTACTCTGTATCTAACCCTCTCTACCTGCCCTGGGAGTGTTTGATGGGACGTGTAGAGGGAGCATAACTCTGTATCTAAACCCCTGTACCTGCCTTGGGAGTGTTTGATGGGACAGTGTAGAGGGAGCATAACTCTGTATCTAACCCCCTGTACCTGCCTAGGGAGTGTTTGATGGGACAGTGTAGAGGGAGCTTTACTCTGTATCTAACCCGTGCTGTACCTGCCCTGGGAGTGTTTGATGGGACAGTGGAGCCGGAGATTTACTCTGTATCTAACCCGTGTTGTACCTGACCTGGGAGTGATTGATGGGACAGTGTAGCCGGAGATTTACTCTGGATCTAACCCGTGCTGTACCTGCCCTGGGAGTGTTTGATGGGAAAGTGTAGCCGGAGATTTACTCTGGATCTAACCCGTGCTGTACCTGCCCTGGGAGTGTTTGATGGGATAGTGCAGAGAGAGCTTTAATTTGTATCGGACCCGTGCTGTACTTGCCTTGGGAGCGTTTCATGGGAAAGTGTAGAAGGAGCTTTTCTCTGTGTTTAACCAGTGCTGCAACGGCCCTGGGAGTGTTTGATGGGACAGTGTAGAGGGAGCTTAACTCTGTATCTATCCCCGTGCTGTACTTGCCCTGGGAGTGTTTGATGGGACAGTGTAGAGGGAGCTTTACTCTGGGTCTCATCTGTGCTGTACCTGCCCTGGGAGTGTTCGATGTGACAATGTAGAGGGAGCTTTACTCTGTATCTAACCCCCTGTACCTGCCCTAGGAGTGTTTGATGTGACAATGTAGAGAGAGCTTTACTCTGTATCTAACCCCCTGTACCTGCCCTGGGAGTGTTTGATGGGACAGTTTAAAAGGAGATTTACTCTGACACGTTCTATAATCTATCAGACGTTGATGCATCAGAGTATTTCTCTTTAACATAACCTGGCACGTGAAGGACCATAATATTAAAAGAGACTGCATGATCCGCCTGTTCGCTGTGCAGTCATATCGCCTCTGCAGCATGACGTAAAAAGGCTGGGGGAATTGTGTCGTTACAATGATAGGACACTAGGTGGCGCAGCGGCTCCTTCACCGAAGGGATTGGATTCAAACACAACCCAGACAGGACGGGTGATGAATAACTCTCAGGGGAATAAAACAAAGTGTGATAGGGAAAGGGAACGATGTGAATGAGCCTTGGAGAAAGGAACTCAACAAAGTCCAATATATTCCATTTATCATTCATGATTTATTAACAATTTCACATCGAACAATTTACAGAGACGTTTTTAAAATGTTAACACGAATTGAATATAACAAATGAGAGTCACATTGCGCCTGGAACACACGCGGCCTGAGCTGCCAGCTATCTGTACAACTGAAACAGACATCAGGGAGAGAGAAACATTTCAACATAAAGGGAAGGGAATAATTGTGAATCATGAATGAGAAAAGTGACTTCGTTATACATGAGATATTCAAACAATTATGAAACTCAGAGATACATTTACATTATAGCCACGATTATCTCACTTCTCAAACACAGAGACGAAAATACTGAAGTCAATTGAATCCGGGAATCACCAAGAGGACCTAGTTTATTTTCAGGACACAGTGATGTTAATAACCAGATGAGGAAAATCCACGGCGGCCGAGATCCAGCCGATCACTTGACCTGTAAAAGAGGGATAAAAGATTGAAGCAGGGATTTAGTGCTTTGGGGCAATTATCTCAGGGTTTTTATCAATGAAACGTTCAGAGATTTGGCAAATCGCTTCAGTCAGCTCGAAGCAAATGCACTGAATCTTCTCACCTTCACCAGAGTGACGGCAGCGCTGTAGAACATGCTCAGGAAGAACAGGATGATGAATGTGGAAGCGGTTGTCCAGATGTTGCCGCTCTGGCCCTCGTAGTCTTCATCCCAGATGTGATCTGAGGAATCTGCGGAGTTGTAGAGGAGGAAAATATTCAGATCGTTTGCTAATCCAAAATATCGTATTATTATTATATATTCTATTTTATTTCCTTAAGGTATTAGTTTGTTCTCTAATTTGATGTTCAATATATGCCCTGTGTTAAGTTAATCACTCCCAACAATTTATCTGTGTTCCTAATTCCACAGTCGCTCTTCCTTTATGATCCTCCTACAGTCCGTGTTGGAAAATTTGACAGTTTTCCTTCACTGTCACACGATCATTGATTTTGTATCAATTTCATAGGATTTACCGTTCGGGAATAGTATGATGTAATATCGAGGGAGGTTTACTGAGCGATACCGATTATTTTAACAATAGTTTTAGCGACCTAATTATTTGGAGACTGTCAAGGGGGCAGTGTAAGACGTCGGATGTGAGTTATAATCTTGATTAGTTTGTGACGGTCAATGTTCTGAACATAATTAACTTGCATCAGTTTCCAACTAAGAACGTTAATTCAGTGTGTGTGTAGGACCAGAATAGAGGAATGTGAGATATTATGACATCAGAAATGATTTATTTAATATAATGGTTGGGAGACTGTTCCAAGAGTGTATTTTAATTCTATATTCATCGATAGCCTGATGTATTTTGTGCACTTTAGTGTTTACATATATGTGCATGACGATCACTTGTTCTGGTTTAGTCTGTGTTTGTGTGTTGATGTGTGTTAATGTAATGTTGATATGCAAGTTTGCGGGTGTTAATGTGCGATTCTATGCATCTATATTTACGTGTAAGTGTGTGTTTATTTTCGTACGCTTGTGTACGTTTACTTGTCGGTCTTTGTGTGTTTATATGAAATTTTGTGTATTTATGTTTAAATGTGTGTGTTTTGTATAAGTACGTTCATGTGTGTGTTTTTCATGTGTGTGTGTATGGTTATGTGTAAGTGTTGTGTATGTTTAGGGGTAAGCATGTGTGCGCTTATGTGTAAATGTGTGTGTTCGCATGTAAATGTGTGTGTGTGTGTTATGCGTTAGTGGGATTGTGTTGATGTGTGTGTTTATGCGAGTGTAAGTGCATGTGTGCGTGCGTGTGTGTGTGTGTATGTGTGTTAATGCGTGTGTTTTTGTCTGTTTAGTGTAAGGGTGCGTGTGTGTATTTTTGCTGTCATTCAAACTTTCAGAGAGTACTAATAACTGGTTCAGACAATGACGGTGTGTATTATATTCTGGGCATGTGTAATATTCTGTGTAAGTGTGCCTATGTGCGTGTTTATGTGTAAGTCTCTGTGTGTTTATGTGTAAGCGTGAACTTTCACAAAAACACACGCACTCACTTTTGCACGCATTCTTCCCCGCTCTGTGTAAATGTTTTCAGCGCGAGACGCCAGGTGACGTCAGGCGACGGAATGCAACAATTCAACGATGGGCATCTCTCCCTGGTGGGAATTAAGGGGTACAGTGGCTTCACAATTGCCGTTTCCCCTCACTGTGTTGGAGAATCGGAGACACAATGAGTTAACAATTGCCCTTTCCCCTCTCTCTGATGGGGCAGCGGAGGTACAGTGGGTTAACAATTGACCTTTCCCCTCTCTCTGGTGGGGCAGTGTGAGGTACAGTGGGTTAACAATTGCCCTTTCCCCTCTCTCTGGTGGGGCAGTGGGGGTACAGTGGTAAACAATTGCCCCTTCCCCTCCCCCTGATGGGGCAGTGGGAGGTCCAGGGGGTTAACAATTGACCTCTCCCCTCACCCTGATGGGGCAGTGGGAGGTACAGGGGGTTAACAATTGCCCTTTCCCCTCTCTCTGGTGGGGCAGTGTGAGGTACAGGGGGTTAACAATTGACCTCTCCCCTCTCTCTGCTGGGGCAGTGTGAGGTACAGGGGGTTGACAATTGCCCTTTCCCCTCTCTCTGGTGGGGCAGTGTGAGGTACAGGGGATTGACAATTGACCTTTCCCTTCTCTCTGGTGGGCAATGCGAGTTACAGGGGTTGGCAATTGACCTTTCCCTTCTCTCTGGTGGGGCAGTGGGAGGTGCAGGAGATTAACAATTGACCTTTCCCCTCCCTCTGTTGGGGCAGTGGTCTTACAATGAGTTAACAGTTGACCTTTCCCCCCTCTCTAGTGCGGTAGTGCGAGTACAGTGGGTTAACGATTGAACTTTCCCCTCCCCCTGGTGGGGCAGTGGAGGGTACAGGGGGTTAACAATTGTCCTTTCCCCTCTGGTGGGGCAGTGGAGGGTACAGGGTGTTAACAATTGACCTTTCCCCTCTGGTGGGGCAGTGGGGGGTACAGGGGATTAGCAATTGACCTTTCCCCTCGCTCTGTTGGGGCAGTGGGAGTTGCAGGGGGTTAACAATTGACCTTTCCCCTCTCTCTGGTGGGGTAGTGGGAGTACCATGGGTTAACAATTGACATTTCCCCTCCCCCGGGTGGGTCAGTGGGGGGTACAGGGGGTTAACAATTGACCTTTCCCCTCTGGTGGGGCAATAGTGGGTACAGGTGATTAACAATTGACCTTTCCCCTCTGGTGGGTCAGTGGTGGGTACAGGGGGTTAGCAATTGACCTTTCCCCTCGCTCTGTTGGGGCAGTGGGAGGTACAGGGGTTTAACAATTGACTTGTTCTCTCTCTCTGTTGGGTCAGTGGGGGTACAGGGGTTTAACAATTGACTTGTTCTCTCTCTCTGTTGGGTCAGTGGGGGTACAGGTGATTAACAATTGACCTTTCCCCTCTGGTGGGTCAGTGGGGGGTACAGGGGTTTAACAATTGACTTGTTCTCTCTCTCTGTTGGGTCAGTGGGTGGTACAGGGGTTTAACAATTGACTTGTTCTCTCTCTCTGTTGGGTCAGTGGGGGGTACAGGGGGTTAACAATTGACTTGTTCTCTCTCTCTGTTGGGTCAGTGGGGGGTACAGTGGGTTAACAATTGACTTGTTCTCTCTCTCTGGTGGGGCAGTGGGGGGTACAGGGGGTTAACAATTGACTTGTTCTCTCTCTCTGTTGGGTCAGTGGGGGGTACAGGGGGTTAACAATTGACTTGTTCTCTCTCTCTGGTGGGGCAGTGGGAGGTACAGTTCCTGTTCCCGTGTCGCCCTCATTTCAGATCCAAGAGGGTGCGATGCTGCCAATTAAAACCGGCCCCAAATCTGAAGGGATGGACAACACGAGAAACAATGACACATAGATCTAAATGTGCTGCATTTGTTTGTTGGAAAATGGAACTTTGCAGGTTCTGCCAGTGGGAAGAAAGTTGCTGAAATTACTTTGAGGAATCCTGTCATGAAAGAGCTTCACTCTGTCTCCAAACTGTGGTGTATCTGAGCTGGGAGCGCTGGCTGTACAAGCTTTGTGCCCAAGTCCGACAAATATTCTGCTTCACATTAACAGCCCGCCCCTTGGCAAAAATGGGAAACAAAATTAATTGAGCGGCTGTGTGTGTAACTCACGATTGGAAGAAAAGGCCTTTATTGGTTTTTATTTAAGAACTGAAATGCAATCGAGAGATTCTCATTGACAAGCATTGACGGTGTCCATCAGACCAAGAGAAATGTTCACAAAACTGGGTTTACCGCTGGATTTATTGACTGTTCTGATGATGGTCTTCAAGGGGATGGCCTCATGTCCTACCACACAGGAGTAAGAAGCACCGCTGGCCCACTCCTCGGCTGCAATGGATAACAGGCTGTACGTGAAGAAAGAACTGCTGCTGTTCTCCGTCTTCACCTCGGTGTTCGTGTGGTTGCCCGAATTCACCAGCTTGTCATTGACGGTCCACTTGACGAAGATCTCTCGGGGGGAGAAACCTCTCACTAAGCAGGTGAGGCTGACCAACCTCTGAGCGGAGATTTCTTCTGCCGAGGGCAGGAGGACAGACACGGCCGGTTCCCGCGGATCTTTAGCTGCAGATCAATTACAATAAAGATCAATAAACTGGAGACTTCCAGAGACAATGGCACCGGTGGTTAAATGCGCAAGATACGTGGTTTGCGCTGAATTTTAAAAGATTCCCTTTTTCGCCTCTGTGGCCTGTCCAGTTTTTCAGCCCAGAACAGAATGGAATAAAATCCTTCTCTCTGGGAGCTTGAAGAGTTGTACTGGAAAATTACACAGGAATCACTGCTAGGAACTGATTCGGCCAACTGATTTATACCAACTTTTATGCTCCACACGAACCTTCTCCCAGCTCATCATCTAAACCACGTAACATGTCCTTCTATTGCTTTCTCCCTCCTGCAATTATCTAACTTCCCTTAAATGCATCATCCCATATCCCAGAGTATTTAGTTCGTGGGATTACCATTTCAATTATCAAAGTAATCTATTAATATACTTATTTGAACGAATTGGCCCATGCACAAGCACCGGGAATAGTCACAGCCTCTCACGTGTTACTACAATCACGCCGCTCACCCATTTCCTTGTGGATGGAACCTCTGATCGGAGTGTGCATATCCCGATGGCTCACCACGCAGTCAAACACACCCCCACTCAGCCAGTCTTGTGTCGAGATGTCTAACTTGCTGATCACACTGTCGCCCTCTCCCGGTTCTCCATGATTCCCTGGTTTCAAAATGTCCTTTTTCCGCTCCCACGACACGGTGACTCCAAAAGGAGCATTCGACACGATGCAGGTTAAGGTCACTGTCGCCTCCATTAAGACCTGCTCGAGTGACGGCGGCGAAAGAGTGATTTTTGGATCGTTGCACGAGGAATCTTCTGTGAAGCAGAAATGAAAGTCAAGCAAAGCTTCATCTCCAGAGTCAGGATAGCAGCATTCTGCTTAACTCCCAAAAGGAGAATAAATCACCTTTTAGATATTAATCTCTCGTTGTTGCTTAACAACCATCATTATTGGAAGTACAACGAATTGGCAACCATCCCGGGAGACGCTTTAACATTTCCTGTGTATTTGCACCCAGAGCCACCTGTGATCGGCTGTGAGGCAAAGACCCGACATAAAACATTGAATAATGTTGGGTGCAATTGTGTTATGCACTGAATAGCGCTCGTCCCGAAAATCCTTGCTCCTTTACGCCCGTCTATCGATCCTTCTGCCCGAACGCATTTGCGCTCAGTATAATGGCTCCACCCCCAGGTTAAAGAGCTCTACATGGAAATTACACTGGTTCAAAACGAGTGTCAATCAAATCCAGGATTATAGTTGCAACAGGAAACAAAGTTAATTTTCTGTGTCTTGTGATTTTGGGGTTGATGAAAATGTGCAGGAACCAGTAGCCCCCCGCCCCCCCCCCCCCGGCAGAGCAGAAGTAAAAGGTCGTGGGGAGGGAATTTCAAGGGGTCTTTTGTCATGGGGAATAAATTGCAATACTGATGTGAAGTAGTTTTTTTTAAAATTTCTGTCATTAGTGAGCTTTTATCATGTCTAGTGAGAGAGAGTAAGGAGGGAATATAACCGCAGGACAGTAATAGTGTCATAGGAACAGGAGAAGTCCATTCAGCCCGTCCATCCTGTTCTGCCATTCAATCAGATCATGGCTGATATCTACCTCAACATCATCTACCCGCTTTGGTTGTGCAACCCTTTACACCCTTGCCTAACAAAGATCTATCAATCTCAATTTTGACATGTTCAATTGACCCCTACCCTCAACAGCTTTGGGAGGCCCGGGAGGGGGGGGGTGGTGGAGAGATTTCCAGATGTACACGAGACTTTGTGTGAAATTATCCTTTCTGACATTACCCCTGAATGGTGTAGATCTACTTTTAAGGTTCTGTCCCTGGTTCTGAAGTACCGCACCAGAGGAAATATTTTCTTGCTATCTACAACATCAGTTCCATTTATCAACGTAAACACCTCAATTACATCGCCTCTTCACATTCTACACAAAGGAATTCAAGCCTAACCCGTCCTCATCATTTAGCCGTTTTAGCCCGGTATCATTCGGGTGAATGTGCGTTGCACCCGCTCTAAAGTCAGTTTATCCATACTGCGGTGCGGTGCCCAGAACTGAATGCTGTGTTCTAAAAAGGCAGATCATAAAATCATAGACATTTTCAGCATGGAAAAAGGCAATTTTGGCCCATCGTTTCCGCGCCGGCCAAACAAGAGCAATCCAGCCTAATCCCACTTTCCAGCTCTTGGTCCGTAGCCCTGAAGGTTCATTGCATATCCAATATATTTTTTTTAATGCGCTGAGGGTTTCAGCCTCTACCACCCTTTCAGGTAGTGATTTTGAGACCCACACTACATTCTGGATGAAGACATTTCCTCTCATATCTCCTCTAAACCTCGCCCCAATTACTTTAAATCTGTGTCCCCTGGTTGTTGACTCATCTGCCAAGGGGAACAGGTCCTTCCTATCCACTCTATCAAGGTCCCTCATAATCTTATACATCTCAATCAGGTCTACTCTGTTGCAAACAAAATAGACCCAGCCTATCTAATCTTTCCTCATAGCCAAAATTCTCCAGTCCATACAACTTCCTGGTAAATCTCCTCTGCACCCGTTCCAGTGCAGCAATATCTTTCCTGTAACCTGGTGACCAGAAATGCACGTGCTACTCCAGCTGCGGCCTAACAAGTGTTTTGTACAGTTCAAGCATAAGCTCCTTGCTATTTTATTCCATGCCTCGACTAATAAAGGTAAATATTACGTCTGCCTTCTTAACCCACTTATCAAGCTGGTGTGCTACCTTTAGGGATTTGTGGACATGCACTCCAAGGTCACTTTATTTGTCTACACCCTTTCTAGCAATTTCTAGCAGTGGCCCTTACATAGTAAAGGCCTGGAGACACCGACTGTCGCTCCCAATATGCTGAGGCAACTCAGGATAAAGCTGAGACTAAGGGCAAGCAGAGGACAACCTTTGGCGAAGTGACGGAGTCATGAAACGTGAGGAATCCTGAGTCAGGGCTTACACCGAAAGGAAAAACAAACTGTATGATTAGAAATTAGAAATAGCTCTGTTCTTTTTTACTAATTACGATTAAAGCCCTGACTGAGATCAGCGCTCAGAATGATCCGGAACTTCCCGGGCCTGTGTCTCTTACCCGGAGATCTGGTGATCGTTCGGTTTTGGGTGATTCCTTGATGAGAGACCTGGCAGGTATAGACTGAGTGGGCGAACCATTCCGCGGCAGAGAATGTCAGGCGACTGCTCGCCGAGAAGTTCCCATTCACCTCACATACGGGAGAGGTGATGAAGCCCGATTTCATAATTTGTCCATTCTTCAGCCAATTCACGGTCAGTGACTTTGGATGGAAATCGATGATTGAACACACGGCGGTTGCAGATCTGCTGCTGGTGATTTCTTCCTTGGAACTCAAGGTAAGGATTACAGCTGGATGATGTACCACACGATCTGCAAGAAAATACATTTTATGGCGATTATTTGTTACAATCCAAACAATTAAGACCTTTAAAGTGGTTTTTAACATATAATCTACATCACCGAAACAGGCCATTAGGCCCAACAGGCCTACGTTTATGTTCCACATGGGCCTCCTCTCTCCCTATTGCCTACCCGCTATCAACATAACCTTAGATGCCTTTCTCCCTCGTGTACTTATCTAGATTCCCCTGAAACGCATCTATGATATTCGCCTCGTATTCCATGCGGCAGGGAGTTCCATATTTTACCAATTCCTTGGGTGAAGAACTTTCTCCTGGACTCCCTATTGTATTTATTAGTGAATATCTTATATTTATGGCCCCAATATCGGGCTCCTGTTCAGGCAAAATATTTTATCTACGTTTAACCTTTAAATCGCTTCATAATTTTAAAGACCACCATTTGATCACCACTCAGCCTTCCCTTTTCTGGAGAAACAAATCCCACTCCGTTCAGCAATTATTGACAGTTGCAATTTTTCAGTTCTGGTGTCGTCCTTGTGCCTCTGTATCATTCTTATCATATGGACACCAGCACTATGCACATTACAGTTGATATAATCCGGAGATTAGAGCAGTGTACAGTACTCTATATGTGATATGGAGACCAGACATGTGCGTAGTACTCTGAGTGTGATATGGAAACCAGAACTATGCTCGAATTTTGATTTGGAGATCGGAATGCACACTGAGATCTGTTATGGAGACCAGACCTGTATGCAGCACTCTTAATATGTTATGGAGACCTTATCTGTGTACAATACTCTAAATATGATGTGGAAACCAGACCTGTACGCAGCACTCACTGTGTGAATTGAAGACCAGAGCTGTGCAATGAATCTAAGTGTAAGATGGAGACCAGAACTGTGCACATTACTCAAAGTCTGGTCTAACCAAGGTTGTATAGAAGTTGAACAGATCATCTCTGCTTTTCACAGTTTGCCTTCCTTGTATCCCACAGCACTCACCTGGCATTTTTACGTCCCAGACCGAGTCACCTCTTCGAACCTCGCAGTAGATTGGGCGACTCCCCACCAATGACTTGCTGATGGTTAACTGGCTGCTCAGTGTGTAGGCTCCCTTCTTGTTGAGGACTGACGGGTAGGTCTTCAATCCAGTGGTGATCGGCGCTTCTTCTGACCTCCAGGAAAGGCTGGTGATTTCCGGGGAGTAGTCCATCGCTAAGCAGCCATAGGTGACAGGGCCGCCAGTGTCGGGTTGTTCACAGGAGGAGAGCAGGGCATAGAGTTTGGGAGCAGATGGTGTCGCTGGGAAAGATTGGCCAAGTGGACAAGTTAGACTCTGTAATCAGTGCTTATAAAATAACCAAACAACTAAACGTTTCACTACGGGGTAAACTAAATCCATCATTTACCGATCAAACCCGACGTCAACATTTGAATTACAAGGAGTTATGAGACCCGACGTGAAACGCCTCCACGTAACTCCAGTCTCGTACATAAGGATAGTCACGAGACTTAAAGGGGCATTCTGTCCAGCAGGCCCCTTTTTACGGAGTGAATACTGGGATATTGTACCGTGGATTTCTTCCTGCTATTATGGAACTCTCCTCTCAATCTCCAATCACTTTCACAGTAAATTATTTCACATTATATATTCTGAGTTCCTCCCTGCATCCTTTTGCTCTCATAATCATATTAGCAGCACGAAATCAGGCCATTCCATGATATTAAAGTGAAGTCAACTCTCCATTTTAAGATGCTGTTTAAACTAACCTCTTGGACCAAGATTTTTGTCAATTGCCAGAATCACTGCTGACCATACTAAAGAAAACTGCTTATGTGGCCTGATATCAAATTTTACCTCCTTAAGCTCGTATGAATCGTCTTGCGACGTTTCACTACTTTAAACGCGTTATATAAATACAATTATTGTTTTCAGGGGATACACTTGGTTGAATGTCGGTGGGGTGAATTATCCTAATCACACAACTTCCATAGCAAGATCTACTAGTTGTATTAACTTTTTTAAAATCCCGGCATGTTTTAAACATGAGCGAGACTGATAAAATAATACAACTTTAAAGCACGGAAGGAGGCTATTCGGCCCATCACGCCTCTGAACGATCTCTCCACCAATCCCGTTCAGCTTCCAATTCCCAATCTTCTTCTCAAACGTTCAATTTTATTAAGCTGTTATGGATTCTGCATGCAGCCCTCTTTCTGATAGGACAACTCATGTCCCAACAGCACCTGTGTAGAACAGTACAATAATACCCTCTCCCTTCATTCCTTTGCTGCTGATATTCAATCAGTGCCATTTACTCACCAACTCACCGACCTGGGGAAATATGTTTCCTGAATCCCTTCATAAAACCCTTCCTAGTTCCAAAACCCCTCTATCAGACCTCATCTAAATCGTCTTTGTTCCCAGGAAAATATAGGACGTTCAAATAAATGGTTGAAGTCTCCTTTAAAATGTGAATTGATTAATTCAGCGCTCAGATTTGAACCGGGAACTTTTGCACAGCCTGATATCTAGGATTCAAGTTTGATCTCAATCGGGATTGATTCGGGCCTATCTCTTTCCTGCTCCGAATTGGAGGAAGAGCGATGCAGTATGAGTTGTGATCTGTCCCCTGTTACTGATTGGATGTCTCCTGTCCTTCCTCTTCCCAATCACTCCATGAAATAATCCGAATGATGTACGGTTCCCAAAGCCGGTTATATGGAACGATGCTCTTTAAAAGCTCCATTTAATTTTACAAATTATTTTCCAGCCTCCCGCCAGTGAGAACATGCACTGCCTTCTGGGTCGTTGCAGTCACTTCTTGTTGTTGTTCGAACCGAACATAATCTAAACATCAGGACAGGTTTTCTTCTCTAAATACCTAATATTGGCAAAACTTAAACATTATAAATCGGTTGGTTATCAGCCGGGTCTATGCTAGGAAGGATAAAGGTTAACGAACCTGGTTACTGCTGATATGGGTAACTCTCGATTCTGGTTTGTGCGGATTACTGAAACAGCTGTGGTTTATTGGTCAGATACTGAAATCTCGGTCTACACCGTAAAGTTACAGAGAGGGTCGATGATGCTGTTGCAATAGATGTGTTATATATAGATGTTCAAATGGCATTTTATAAACTATCTCATGTAAGAATGATTCGGAAAATAGAAGCACATGTGATTAAAGGGATGGAGGTAACTTGGGTATTTAATTGGCTGCGGGAGAGGAGGCAGTGAGCAGTGGTGAACAGATGTTTTTTCTGACAGAAGAGTAGTGGGGTCGCCCATTGATCGGTATGAAGAACATTGCTTTTCCTGTTATATATATAAATTACCTGGACTTGTTATCGGGAATACAGTTTACAAGTTCACGGATGATGCAAACTTGGCAACGTGGGAATGTGTGAGCAGGATGGCAGCGGACTTCAGGAGTGCATCGACAGATTGGTGAAATGGGCAGGCACATGGCAGATACAATTTAATGCATTTTGGAGGAACAACATGTAGAGGCAATATAATCCAACAGGCATTAATTTGAGGGAGGTGCCAGAGCAGAGGGTCCAGGGAGTACATATTCACATCTCTTTGAAGGTGACCGGGCAAGTTGATAAGAAGTTTACTAAATTGTATGCGTTATTGCCATTGTAAAAGGGGCCTTGAATAGAGAATCACGGGTGTCATGCTAAACCTTTACAAATCACTGGTTAGACATCGGATGCAGTAGTGTATACAATTCTGACCTCCACAATTTAGAAAGGATGACAAGGCCCCAGAATGATACCAAGGACCAGAGACTTCAGTTAGGTGGAAAGATTAGAAAAGCTGGGATTGTGAATTAAAGCAGTGAAAATTAATTGGAGGCCGAATAGAGGTATTCAAAATTGAGAGAGGTTTTGTCAAAGCAAGTCAGGAGAAACGATTTCCAATGGTGATTACGTCGTTAACCAAAGGTCACAGATTTAAAATAATTGGCAAAAGAACTAGAGGGAAAATGAGGGGATTTTTTTTTAAAAGAGAGGGATAAGTTCTAGAAACGCTTCATCATGTTGAACACCTCTATCAGATCTATGTTTATTGTCTGTTATAATGAAATTGAACATTTAAAATAAAGGGTCTGAGAAATTTGGCTCAAACAATACAATTGGATACCGTTACAGAGTCTGAAAGATTATTGTGAATGGCAATTCATCGCAGGCTGAATGTATCTCTTTAAATGCTTCACAGAAATGCAGTTCAGTTACTGTGTGCCTTGTGTTGTGACCCAGTCCAAAAGCTGCATCTGACCTGCGTCTGTCCCTACCTGGTGCATTAAAAAAAAACAATTGAACAAAATGCTGATTTCAAACATAACGTTCCCATGATGGTTATTTGAAGCAGGAGTTCGACATTCACCAGTTAAATTGTCAAATTAACTTCCAGCCTACCATCAGATCAGAACAGGCGCTGCTTTCTGGACCATTTCAACCTTTTCCAGAAACTGTTTGTTCTGAAATTGAACTCAAGATCAGGCCAATCTCATTCAATCATTATTTAATACTCAAAATGTTTAACGTTTAGCAATTCATCAAAAAGGAAGCAGTTATTTTGCGATAAGGTTAAACTCAATTAATGCATAGTTGTTTCATTGGAGCAATGAAAATATTTATTTGAACATATCTGGCTTGCTAACTCGAACTTTATTAGTTGGATGCAAATTAAGGCTCCTTGAATGCCCCTGGATAAAGCATTTTCAGGTCATTATATTACAAATAATATCGAGTAAAGCTCCCTCTGCACTCTATGCTCAGCTGTATCAAGGGATTGATTTCGAGAAAAGCCATGTCAATACTGCACTGTCAAACAGTCCAGATAAGGTAGCGCACTAGTTAAATAGAGTGCAGAGCTCCATCTACTCTGTCCCACCAAACACTACCACGGCAGATAGAACACGAGTTAGATAAAGAGTAAATGTTGCCTCTACACTATCCTATCAATGAGTCACGGGACAGTTACAGCACGGGTTAATACAGAGTTAAGCTCCTTATACATTGCACAATCAGACTGACCCAGGGCAGCTACAACACGGGTTAGATACAGAATAAATTCTCACTTTGCACGATCCCATCCAACACTCCCAGTGTCCCAGGGCAGATACAGCAATGGTTAAATACAGAGTAAAGCTCCCTCTACACTGTCCCATCAAACACTGCCAGGGCAGGTACAGGGGGTTAGATACAGAGTAAAGCTCCCTCTACACTGCCGCATCAAACGCTCCCAGGGCAGGTACAGCACGGGATAGATACAGAGTAAAGCTCCCTCTACACTGTCCCATCAAACACTCCCAGGGCAGGTACAGGTGGTTAGATACAGAGTAAAGCTCCCTCTACACTGTCCCATCAAACACTCCGACGGCAGGTACAGCATGCGTTAAATACAGAGTAAATCTCTCTCTACTCTATCCCATCAAACAATCCGAGGGCAGGTATCTCCGGTTAGATGCAGAGTAAAGCTCCCGCGACACTGTCCCATCAAACACTGCCAGGGCAGGTACATGGGGTTAGATACAGAGTAAAGCTCCATCGACACTGTCCCATCAAACACTCCCAGGGCAGGTACAGCACGGGGTTAGATACAGAGTAAAGCTCCCTCTACACTGTCCCAACAAACACTCCCAGGGCAGGTACAGGGGGTTGGATACAGAGTAAAGCTCCCTCTACACTGTCCCATCAAACACTCCCAGGGCAGGTACAGGGGGTTCGATACAGAGTAAAGCTCCCTCTACACTGTCCCATCAAACACTCCCAGGGCAGGTACAGGGGGTTAGATACAGAGTAAAGCTCCCTCTACACTGTCGCATCAAACACTCCCAGGGCAGGTACAGGGGGTTAGATACAGAGTAAAGCTCCCGCTACACTGTCCCATCAAACACTCCCAGGGCAGGTACAGGGGTTTAGATACAGAGTAAAGCTCCCTCTACACTGTCGCACCAAACACTCCCAGGGCAGGTACAGGGGGTTAGATACAGAGTAAAGCTCCCTCTACACTGTCGCACCAAACAGTACCGGGGCAGGTACAGCACGGGTTAAATACAGAGTATAGCTCTCTCTACACTGTCCCATCAGGACTCCCGGGACAGGTATAGCACGGGTTAGAAACTGATTAAAGCTCCTTCTACAGTTTAACAGAAGTGTTTTTGAACTTCTGCTTCTGAATGCCACAAATTGCGTTATTGGTCCCATTTGTGAGGTGCCTTCACAAACTTAACCTGAAACTGTCACATTTTTCACAGATACAAGCTTCTCAAATAAATGAGTCGAATTGTACTCAACGAAATACAAGAGGACAAACCGGAAGGTCTACAGCCAATCAGGAGGGCTCCTGATTCTCACACAGTGAGCAGGCGCACTGAAAGAGAACAGGCACAATCTTGCTCTCAGCAGATAGATTGTTCCATCTGTCATTTTCAATAAAGCTGATTTACAATTGGTCTCTTGTCAATTTCCGATCATCTCAAAAGTGCACGTTTTAAAAAAAATTAAACTGATATTAAGTTGGAAAACTTTCTTCGACTTCCAATCATGTCTCCCTCCATCTCCACAATCGTACAAATCCTGAAAGCAATTATATCGAAATAATCTACATTCCATGGTAATTTGCTGCATTTTATCGGGACTCTCTTTCAGAGTAGGAATTTAACATACCAGGAAACAGTTACATTGAAAACCGATTAGCCACTGGTTCAATATGATTTCATAATTAAATATAACCTGTAAAATCATCGAGGCAAAACACGAAGTTAATTCATTAAAATCTGCGGCGACACCTTATCCATCTGAACAAAACTGAGTAAGACAAGTCTTGTTTACTAAGTTAATCTTAGACATAATTTAAAATTTTCGCCAACCCGAGAGATGTTGCAGTAACTCTAATCCTGTCCAGTATACATCGCAATTGTGGGAGGTCATTAATGGTTAATGAGTTCACACTGATATTATACGCTAAAGTAATATTGATGTTTGCTGATGTAATACTGCATTATAATAAAATTAGTATATATTCATTTTAATCCTGTTCCTGCTTCGTAACGTGTGACATATGAGCGTTTCAATTAAGTTAATATGGCACTTATCAATTTTAACATATTAAGAATCATATTAAAATATGAAGACATTCAGACTAATATATTATGTTTACTTGATTCAAATCACATTTGAATAAGTTAAAATGATCAGGAGCTTCCAATATATTCCCGCTCTCTAGCGACACATGTAAACTCTGCATGTTTCTGAACTCTCTGATACAACATAAACTCCCTCTTTTCTCAGAGTGGATTTCACATGATGGATTTAGGAGTGGACTATTTTAAATAGTTCAACGTCTGGCCGTTGTTACATCTCACTAACTATCGATGGGCTGTAACGCTGTATGTTTTCTAAATCAGGGCCCTCCAGTTTAAACATTATCCTCATTCTTAATTGCAAAATATATTTTATGAAGTCACAGGCAACAGACAAGTGTGCAGTCGGTAACATAAAATCCGCTATTTAATAACATAGAGAATTCTTTTTTATATTTTACTCCCGTAATTCACACAATGCCCGTAAATTAATTATTAAGCTATTTATTGAAACTACTTTCCAGAATGATCAACGTAATATTGGCGGGGAAGAATTCATTCAGGCCATCTGCGACACTGACATTTCATGAGCAAATGGAGGAGAGATTTTGGTGATCAATTTAACATGAACCACAGTTAAACATAACTCTTAAATGTAATGTGTTCACTCTCTATAATTCTACCCCATATGCAGCACAGCTATGGGAGACTGGATGTTGTTATTCAATTCAAAAATAACATTGACCTTATGGTAATTAAATTAATCAGCTTGACTTTGAATGAGTTGTGTGTCTGTCAGTCTGAACTTTCCTTGAATTTAAATAGAATCATATGAACAATACTCTGACTGCCAGCGACGTCTAACGCTCAGGCTATCATCTTACAAACGGTACAGATTAGTTTAGTGATAATTGTCTCGCTATGAAAGAACAAATTTAATTGAAGAAATTACATAATTTTAGAATTTAATAACCCGTCAGATTTATGACATTTACAAACTGTAATTTACAACTCGCATTTAATTGATAATTGAATACAATCTGTTGTGGATCTGTGTAAAACAGGGAGATAATTAATTTCAGACCCTCCTTGAACTGCGGTGGAATCAGTATGCTGTTATTAAAATCATTTCAGACCGAATCAGAAATTGTCGCCAGCCTCTAAAATTTTCTGCTCACGTTAATTGTGACCAGTGCGCAGCAGAATTGTGGGATGCGAATAATGGTTAATACAAGAATATTAATTGCATCGCATATTTAGTGATATTGGGCAATATTACCGCATTATAATTGTTTGAGTTATATTAATTTAACTGCCCTTCAACCTGCAAATTTTTAATCGTATAATTCGAAATTACAGCAATATTTCATGGATTAAATGTGTGCATCATAAAGCATAGGTTAATAGTTGAACCTGTAATTCTCACTTAAATAATAAGATGGAGAACATTATTTAGTAACGATTTTTGATTTATAATACCTACTTTTTGTCTGCCTACAATTATCTTTGAAACAGTTTTAAACGGATCATAAAAACTTGCAGCAGTTTGATGTCATTGAGATAAACATCGCACAAAAGACAAACAGTTTCACAAAAGTTTTGTTGTTCAAAGTAACCCAGACACACTCTCTGCTCAGCAGCTAAACAGCAAACCACAGCACTGAGCGGTGAGTACAACAACACAATGTTTTGTGGAGAAGCAGCTTAATTCTATAAACGGTTTCAGTGGAATCAAAAGTAACATTGCCAAAACATGTCAATGCAGTATCCAGCGAGCCCGTCTATCACTGAACGAATTAATTATTGAAATAAATAGAAATATAAAATAATGAGAGCAGAATTGTGATTAGATGGATCATGTTAATCAATTAATATTGACATAGGATATTGTTGTGCTATTGCGTGCTATTTCTATTAATTTGTATTAAGTTCAATCTGATTCATATCACAAATATATTAATTATATAGTTCTTCATTACAGTAACATTTCACATATATGAGCATTCGTCAACTTTTGATCAATAAATGACATTGCAATTATCAAAAAATAAAACACAATACAATATCTTACATTTACTTATAACATCTAAAGCATTCTGTTTCTGCCTATAACCATCTTTCAAACACATTTAAATATAATATTTGCATTTGATCAGAAAACATGCAGCAATTAGATGTTGCAGAGACTGAGCATGGCAGAAACACCAAAGGATTTAACAACCATTGGGTGTTTGAAGTAACCCAGGCACAGAGTCCCATCGGCAGATAAACACCAAATCACACCAATCTGGGGATCAATCCCTCAACAACATGTTCTGTGGAGAAGCAGTTTCTTTCCATAAAAGCATTGCAGCAGAATCAAATGAAACATAGCAAAAAATCTCAATACAGAACCCAGCGAATCAGTGAATTATTGAAATAAACAGATATATACAATAAGGACACAAATTCCACAGTTGCTGAAAGAGTGAATGTTTCTTACCTGCTGTCACTGTCACCATGGTGCCTTGTCCCCAGTAGCCGAGAGCGTCACAGTGTTACATTCCCTGGGCTGGGTCACACAATAACCGGCACTGCGTAATACAGACAGCAATCCAACATTAGTTTAAATATTCACATCCCAGAGGCAAAGTAAAACCACAATGGATCTTCTAAAATGATAAATGTATTAATGGATATTGTTCACTCTTTATAAATGCACTGGTGTTATATATTTCACAGAGCAACCCGTGAACAGTTCATGAAATTAACAACTGATCAATGAATAATGATCAGTTTATCCATATTAAACTGTGCTGGTAGGAAAGTGCTGGACATAAATAGGACTTCACTGCAGATACAGTGGATTGTGAAAGCAGCACTGACCCAGACTACTCAATTAGTGCTGAGGGGTTTTTGTATTGACAGTAATTGCTGTGCCACCCACTGTACCACAGTGAGACACGCCGTGCCAAATACTTCAGCTGACAGTTAACTGTAAAATACAGAGACTAAATTGCACAGTGCTCTAAAAAACTTCATTCCAACTCCCATAAGAGTGCAGCAGCCAGATATTTCAAGTTGTGCTGGTCATTTTACTAATCTATTTTACTTCGACCCATTGCTTTTTTTCAAGCCTCGTTTGCTTCGAATCTCCTACGGTGGCAATGATCGCAGGCGTGAGCAAACTCCGTGTGAGGGTTTTTTGTACGAGGCACTCGCCGTGTACAACACCGTGACCCCGCTGTTGTACCACAGTGGCAGAGACCCGCACAAATACTCTACTCATTCTCTGATTAACGCTGGCAGAAAAGAAATTGCTCAATCAACAGAAAGATTTGTCAGATTTTGATTGTCAAATGATGATTCTTTCTAAGAGCGCAGAAATGGACCAAAATCCTGCCCATAGTTACAATATTAAAGCTTTCATTGAATCCTCGTTGTTAATCCTGGACACAGTAACGATAAACCATCTTCATCTATACAAAGTTAGTTAATGTGCATTTTATTCTTAAACAGTTTATTGCTGCAGCAATTACATTCTTGCAATCTAGGTTAAACACATCTCTTGATATACTTTACACCGTTACTGACCTAGAATTCGATGGCAGTTGCTACAATTGCTCTCATTCAGTTTCTGTACGAACCCAACACGGGTTCGGGTCGCTGTGGGTGGCTTGCACAGTAATACATGGCGGTGTCTTCGGTTCTCAGATTCTTGATCTCGATGTAGGTTGTGGAAGATGCACTTGAAGGGATGATCCGACCTTCCACTCCAGGCGCGTAATATGTGCTACTGCCAGCTTTATAGTAAGCAAGCAGCCACTCCAGCCCCTTCCCGGGAACTTGTTTAACCCAGTGCATGCGGTAGCTGTCCGGATCGAACCCGCTCACTGAACAGGACAGTTTGTGAGATTCTCCGGGCTTCATCGACACAGAAGCCGACTGGGTCAGCACGATTTCGGACTGGACATCTGTCAGTGAATGAAATAAATTGTAATTACTTTCGAGAACATTCACATCAATGAATAGCAATAAAAACACAATATCTGAAGCCGCCTTGTATTGTGTCACGGAAGCAGCGAGGAATACTCACAGGTGAAGCAGGCCAGAAACAAACAGAGACAGGGGGCAAGTCCCATCGTCGGGTCTCTCGGTGTAACTGACTCGGGAAGGTGTCTCGGCGCCGCAACACCGCCTCCTGATTGTGAACCTGGAGCTGGGTCCCGCTATTTAAACTGTCCGGTCCCCTGTGTGTGTGTGTGTGTGTGTGTGTGTGAGAGAGAGGGGGATGGGGACTGGGAGTCACCCGCCTCCCCCAGCAGCAGACTGACTCCTCCCCTATTTTCCTGTCTGAATCCAGCTGTGTAAAATATAATACATCATTAATAATCCGTGTTTTCTGTACATTACCCAAAATTACCTTGACTTTGATTGCCGATATACTGCTGGGGATTATATACCGAATACTGAAAAGATTTTAAGTAGAACACTGAATCAGTGTCAGGATTTACATTCCCCACAAACAGCCCACACTGACTCCGTGTCCAATTCCTCTCAGGTGGATGTAAAATATCCCATCGCATAATTTCGAACAAGAGCAGGGGAGTTCTTCCCTGTGTTTGTTCAATAATTATCCCTCAACAAACTTCACTAAAATATAATTTCGTCATGTATCACGTTGCTGTTAGTTGGATCGTGCTGTGCACAAATTGGCTGCCGTGTTTCCCTCCATTACAACAGCGATAACACTCCAAAACGTAGTTAATTGTCACGAAAGAGCACCCTGTTTTCGAGAAAGCAGCTATATAAATGGAAGTCTTTATTTTTGTGATCGGCAACTGCTTCTGGGATGGATATGCTTCCCGGTTATACAGCAGGGAAAGCTAAGTTAGGGAACAACATTACATTTTATCAGATAGCATCCATCGCGCCTGTGCAGCTCCACACTTAATACAATCGTTCCTGACCCAAATCGGGCACTGGATCTCAGTCCACCCGTGTGAAGACTGTTACTTAATTTCACGCTGAGCAATTCTAAATGTTAAAAGTGAAGATCTACACCTATCTGTATAATTGTGAGGAGTTCGCACAGTCCGCCCAAAGCTATCTGGGTGAGAATTAAATCACACTGCCTCGCTCTCTAATCGAAATTACATTACTGTCCCACCGACCATGGAAATGTCCTCAACACTAAAGATTAAACGGTGTCAATCAGTGTGAACCGATTATCCGTAGCTTTGGGATATTATTGGTTTGAGGTAACATTTTTAATTTGCACCTGGAAAGGGAAATCATTATAATAAATGCTTTAATTGAGTGTCGCCATTGTGCAGTTTGATTCGGTGCTGACCTTAACCCAGCTATGGCCAGCTGTTGTGATGCCAAGTGTATGTCTCTCACAGTTGTACCAGAGCGTGTTTTATTTAAAAATATAAAGGCTATCAATAACAATTAGATCAAAACTTGAGTAACTAGAATTCCCGGTCAGAGGCTTAATCAATGGGACTGTAACGCGGCAGACTGCAGCTCAAGGGGTCAAGTATAAATTATCAAAGGAACCAGGAATTGTGATATGGATTATTTCGATCTTTATATCTGTACCTCTATATGTGTGTGTGATACCAGCACAGGCATCAATTGCCGTCTGCTGGATTGTAATAGAACAATCCAGAGAAGATTTGTCCTTCATTAATTGATGCATCAAATGCTTTGCATTGCTCTAATTATATTGTCTTCTGTACTGCACATGTCATACACGAAACATCATGTTTTTAAGGCCATGCCATCAAAAATATATTTTAGATGGATGTTGCCTACTGATTCAGTAGTCGAAGAATTAACTTCCAAGTTGATCCCACCCACGCACAGTCCATATCTCTCCCACACATTTTGTCACAGAGATCCATAATTTCACCATCAGTGACGGGCGAGAACTCACAATGTAACTTGCAGGAAACATCTGCTGGTTTGATGCAGAAAAACAACTAGCTGTTTCCCGCCCGCTGAGCAGAGATAGAAAGCCAACTACAACCACCTGTGAATGGAACCTATTTGTACACAAATCTGCCCAGCAACAATATACTCGTACTGGCAAGGAACATCCCCATTGGTAATATGGAGATAATTTCAAATGACTTGTTATACCAGGGAATGATTCCCAGATCCTGCGACCTATCTGAGCCACCAGAATCCACAAACCCTGCTGAGTCATTGAATATATTCAAGGCTGAGATACATAGTTTTTTGTACTCTAGGTGAATCAAGGGATATGGGCTTAAAGGAGGAAAGTTGAGTTTAGTTAGATGATCAGCCATGATCGTGCTGAATGGCGGAGCAGTCTCGAGGGGCCTTGTAGCCTACTCCTGCTCCTAAATATTATGTTCTTATATAACTTCATACCTTCCCATGAAAACCTCCTCAGAATTGATAACAGTAATTGTGTCCTTTCTGCATTAACTCCTCCTGATCTCTTAGCCCTCTTATGTTTTGCTCTGAGAAATTCCTTTGGAGTTTGGAAGAATGAGAGGCGATCTCATTGAAACGTATATGATTCTGAGGGGTATTGACGGGCGAGATGCTGAGAGGTTGCTCCCGCTGATCGGAGACTCTGGAACTAGGCAGCATAATCTCAAGATAAGGTGTCAACAATATCAGGCTGAGATGAGGAGGAATTTCTTCACTCAGAGGTTTGTGAATCTTTGGAATTCTCTGCCCCAGAGGGCTGAGGATGCTGCGTCCTTGATTATATTCAAAACTGAGATCGATAGATTTATGGACTCCAGAAGAATCAAGGGATATGGGGATCGGACGGGAAAGTGGAGTTGAGGTCGAAGATGGGCCATGATCATATTGAATGGCAGAGCAGGCTCCAGCTTCCGTGTGGCTCCTAATTCTTATATTCCTATATCACTTCACATCTGCCCAAGTAAATCTTCTCAGAATTTGCAGCAGTAATTGGACCCTTTCTCCCTTAACTCCACCTGATATCTTGGCTCTCTCGTGGTTTGCTCTCAGAAATACCTCTGGGTGAACGTCACTGGGAAAATGCAAGATGTTGTGTGTGGAATTAAATAATCATGTTGAAAAAACTCTGGCGCTTGCAGTAGATGGTTATCACCAGCAGGTGGCGACAGTGATCTTATTGAAACAGGAATCATGCAGAGGCTGCTGTTGCTGAGCTGATAAGTCACCGTATGCATTCTCAGAACAAGTTATAGCATTGCTATCAATCAATATTTAATAATACTCAGATTACTGCTCAGTTCAATTGGAAGAGAGCTTTCATCCTTAGAATTAGAAGGAGAAATAAAGATTAGATTTAGTCAAATCCAGACTATGGGAAGTATGTCAAGGCCTTGGTGATGCTGCAGAGCAGAACGTCTAGTAATTTATCAGAGTGAAGTATTTCAGTTATGAGGAGACTGGAGAAACTGGGATTGCTCTACTTAGATCAGAGAAGGTTAAATGGTTCTTTAATAGTAATTAAATATTGAAATGTTGTCATAGATTCAGAGAGGATTATTGCACAGAATGAGGCCATTGTGCCCATCGTCCCTGAGCTAAAAAAAGAGCCATCCAGCCTAATCCCACTTTCCAGCACTTGGTCCGCAGCCTTGTAGCTTAGGGCACTTCCAATGCATAATCATGTGCTTTTTAAATGTGATGAGGATTTCTGCCTCTACCACTATTTCAGGCAGTAAGTCAAAAATCCCCACCACACTCTGGGTGAAATAAATTTTCCACGACTCCCCTCAAATCCTTCCACCAATTACATTGAATTTATGTCTCCTACTTACTGGTCTCTCTGCTGAGGGAAATAGGTACTTCCTATCCACCCTATCGAGGCACTTCATAATCTTATACTCCTCAATTGAATCTCCCCTCAGCCTCCACTGTTCGAAAGAAAACAACCCCAACCGAACCAAACTATCCTCAGATCTAAAAGTCTCCAGTGCTGGCAAGATCCTCATTATCCTCCTTTGTACCCTCTCGAGTGCAATCTCATATTTCCTTTAATTTGGTGACCAGGCTGCACGCAGTACTCTACCTGTGGCCTAACTAGTGTTTTGTACAGTTCAAGCATAACCGCCCTGCTCCTTTATTCTATGCCATTGCTACTCAAATAAAGTATACTGTATATCTTCTTAACCACCTTATATACCTGTCCTGCTACCTTCAAAGATCTGTGGACATGCACTCCGTCCCTCTGTCCCTCTACATTTCTCAGTGTTCTATCATTTATTGTCTATTACCTTGCCTTGATAGCCCTCCCCAATTGCAGTACATCACACTTCTCCAGATTGAATTTCATTTGCCACTGTTCTACCCACTTGATCAGTCCATAGATATCTTCCTGTAGTCTACAGCTGTCTTCCTCAATATCAACCACACTGCCAATTGCTGTATCATCTGCAATCTTCCTAATCATGCCCCCGACATTCAAGTCCAAATCATTGATATATAACAAAAAAGCAAGGGAATTAATACAGAGCCCTGCAGAACCCCTCTGGAAACATCCTTCCTGTCACAAAAACACCCATCGACCATTCCGCTTTGCTTCCTGCCTCTCAGCCAATTTTGGATCGAACTTGCCAGTTTCCCTTGGATCCCATGGGCTTTTACTTTTTCTGACCAACCTGCCTTGTGTGACCTTGTCAACGGCCTTTCTGAACTTGATGTAGATTACATCAAATGATTCGTGATCGACCCTCCTCATTATCTCCTCATAAAATGTAACCAATTTAGTCAGATATGACATTCCTTTAACAAAACCATTTTAACAGTCCTTGATTAATCTGTGATATTCTGAATGAACATTTATTCTGTCCCTCAGAACATTTTCCAATAATGTTCCCACCACCGAGGTTAGGCTGAATGACCGATAATAACTTGGTCTATCCGTTTCTCCCTCTTTAAACAATGGCACAATGTTAGCAGTCCTCCAGTCCTCTGCCCCCATGCCTGTAACCGGAAAGGTTTGAATAATGATGGTCAGAGCCTGCGCTCTTTTCTCCCTTGCCTCGCTTAACAGCCAGTGGAACATTACATTCGCGACTAGTGATTTGTTTATTTTTAAAGATGCTAAACCACTTAATTCTTCATCTGTCTCTAGGTTTATCCCATCTAATATTTCATACTCCTCCTCATAAACTACAGTGTCTGCATTGTCCCTCTGTCTGTGAAGACAGACGCAAAGTATGTATTGAGTCCATACCAGTGTCTTCTGCCTCCACACATCGATTACCGTTTTCATCTCTACTCTTTCTTCATTTATTCCCTTGCGTTTTATGTATTTATAAACCAGCTTTGGGTTTTCCTTGATTTTACTTGCCAACATTTCCATGCCCACTCTTTGCTTTCCGAATGTCCCTTTTCATTTCAGCCCTCCACTTTCTATACTCCCCTAGGTTGTTTGCAGTATTGAGTTTTCGGTACCTGCCAAAAACTTCGCTTTTTCCCTTATACTATTCTGTGTGCTCCGTGACATCCAGGGGATCGAGATGTGGGAGTCCCACCACTTTTCTTTGTGGGAACATATTTGCTCTGTACCCTACTTATCTCTGCTTTGAATGCCTCCCAATGCTCTGACACTGATTTACCTTCAAGTAGCTGTTCCGCATCTCTTTTGTTAAATCACTTCTCAGCTTATTAAAATTGGCCTTTCCCCACTCGACATTTACACCTTGTCTACATTTTCCATAACTATGCTAAATATAACTGAATTTTGACCAAAAGAGTCAAAATGCTCTCCCATTAATACCCCTTCCTACTGGCCAGTTTCATTCCCTAAAATTAAATCCAGAACTATTCGTTGGCATTACTACGTTCTGTCTAAAAAAATATCTTCTGAATGCATCTTAAGGGTCCTAGGGTAGTTGTCACCCCCTACTAATGTTCCCTATTGTTTTTGGACTTCTCACAAATGTAGCTGTATATTTGCTATTCTATCTCCCTCTAACTGTTTAGCGATCTATAGTTGTGTGCTTGTCCCTTTTTTGTTCTTCCGTTCAATCTATATGGAATCATTTGATGATCCTTCCAACATACCATCCCTCCTTACAGCTGTAAGGTTTCCTTTATAGGAAATAGGGTCATTGTCCTCTCTTGTGTTTGCATTTTCATTTCTTGAGGCTTTTCTCATTGGTACCTGCGTTTTATTTGTCTCATGCCTCTTATTGCTTTTCGTATCATTCTGCTTGCTATTAACCAGCTACAGCCCGGGGTATAGTTGTGTTTCAAGGCATGTGTTAGAGCCTTTAACTTTGATTTAACTACTTGAAAGAATAGACGTGCTTAAGATCGAGTTAAGGCTTATGGTTGAAGGTATTTTAGGTTTTGGGTTTAGGTTAGAGTTAGGGTCGGTAGTTTTGGGGTCACTCGGGTTAGTGTCATTAGGGTTAGAGTAGGGGTTATGGTTGTTGTTATGGATTAGTGTTGGTGTTGTGGTTTGCATCAGGGATCGGATTTGCGAGCTAAGGTTAGTGTTCCGGTAGGCTTTCCATGGTTCCATGGGGGTCACTTTAGGTTTGGATCGGGGTCAGATTTTTCTCGTTTTATATTTGATTGAGTCAATTTGTTAACTGGGTTTCTCATTCCCAGAATCTCTCTCTGTCTTCTTCCTTTGTGGGGTTGTCCAGCTCATTGTGGTTTCAAGCCCAATAATTTCCTGGGACGTAACCCCACGTTCAATGAAATGTCTGCTGATTGCTTTGTCCTCATGTTCTGTTCTGGTGGCACTGAGGTGCCCTGTAAGCCTGGTTCTTTGATAGTTCCCTGTTTCCCCGCTAAACAAGATGTAGAATTGTTTGCATCGGATTGCCACACTGGGCAGATCGCATATAATCTTTCGGCTTATGAAGCCAATTTCCCCGTGCTCCTGCTTTGTATTTGGTTTTGGATTTGTAGCTATTTACATATCCCATATTGCTTGTCAGCAGAGTTCTGGTTCCCTGTATTCTTCTGCCAACCAACATGTAATTTACATTATTTTCTCTTTTAAATGCTGATGTTATGCTGTACTGGCTGAGTGCACACCTCTACATTCAGTTTTTCAAAATTATTTAAATTACTCTGTTAATTTGTGAGGCCACTTCACACAGGAGCTTACGCAATATAAATAACAACAGGGTCTCGTGTAATATAAACAGAGACAGGGTCTAGTATAATATAAACAGAGACAGGGTCCAGTGTAATATAAACAGGGACAGGGTCTAGTGTAATATAAGCAGAGACCGGATCTATTTTAATATAAACAGAGACAGGGTATAGTGTAATATAAACAGTGTCAGAGTCTAGTGTAATATAAACAGAGATAGGACCTAGTGTAGTATAAACAGTGACAGTCTCTTGTGTGATATAAACAGAGGCAGGGTCTAGCGTACAGTAAACAGCAACAGGGTCTAGTGTATTATCAACAGAGACATCGTTCTCTGTAATATAAAAAGAGACAGGACTTAGAAATCGAGGAAGACTTGCTTCCACTCTGAAAATTAGATCTTAGCTGACAGAACATTCCAATATGGGAATTACAGTCTCTATCACAGGTAAGACAGACAGTCGTTGAGGGAAAGGGTGGGTGGGACTGATTTGCCGCACGCTCCTTCTGCTGCCTGTGCTTCGTTTATGCATGCTCTCGGCGATGAGACTTGAGGTGCTCAGCACCCTCCCAGATGCACTTCCTCCATTTAGGGCGGTCTTTGTCCAAATACTCCCAGGTGTCGGTCGGGATGTTGCTTTTTATCAAGGAGACTTTGAGGGTGTCCTTGAAACGCTTCCTCTGCCACCTTGGACTCGCTTGCAGTGTCGTAGTAGAGCGCTTGCTTTGGGAGTCTTGGGTGAGGCATGCAACACTTTGGCACACCCAGCAGAGCTGGTCGAGTGTGGTCAGTGCTTCGATGCTGAGGATGTTGGACTGGTCAAGGGTGCTAATGTTGAAGCGTCTGGCCTTCCAGGGAATTTGCAGGATCTTGCAGGGAAATTGTTGGTGGTATTTCTCCAGCGAATTGAGGTGACTCCTGTTTATGGTCCACATCTCTGAGCTGTGCAGGAGGGCGGTTATCACTACAGCCCTGTAGATCATGAGCTTGGTGGAAGATTTGATGGCCTGGTCTTTGAACACTGTTTTCCTCAGGCGGCCGAAGGCTGCGCTGGCACACTGGAGGCGTAGTGAATCTTGTTGTCAATGTTTGCTCTTGTTGTTAATTGGCTCCCGAAGTATGGAAAGTGGTCCACGTTGTCCAGGGCCACGCCGTGGATCTTGATGACTTGGGGTTAATATGGTGGAGTCAGACTTGTGGATGATCTTTATCTTATGGATGTTTAGTGTAAGGACCATGCTTTCATGCCTAGTGTAATATAAACAGAGACAGGGATCCATGTAATATAAACAGAGACATAGTCTAGTGCAGTAATAACTGAGATACGTTCTAGCATAAAATAAACAGCAACAGAGTCTTGCGTACTACAAACAGAGACAGTATGCAATGCAATACTCAGGCAGTGTTATATCAACGGGTTAAACAAACAGATAAAATATCTGTTTCAGTAATAATTGAGATTGGGACTTGTGTAATATAACCAGAGACATGGTCGGGATATAATGTAAATAAAATATGGTCGAGTGCAGAAATAAATGAGACACGGCCAAGTGTAATATAAAAAAAGACATGGTCTAGTGCAGTAATAACTGAGACAGGGCACAGTATTAATCAGAAAATTAGAGGTGCATGTAACAAGGGTAATACAGTAATCATAGGGTATTTCAATCTACATATAGACTTAGCATACCAAATTTGCAGTAACATTGTGGAGGACGAATTCATGGAATGAATACAAGATGGTTTTCTCGATTAGTATGTTGAGGAACCAACAAGGGAACAGGCAATTTTAGATCTAGTATTGTGCAGTCAGAAAGGGTTAATTAATAACCTTGTAGAAAACGGGCCTAGAGGGAAAAGTGGCCACAATGTGACAGAATATTATATGAAATTTCAAAGTGATTTCGTTATATCCAAAACTAGGGATTAAGTCTAAACAAATCAAACTATGTAGCTATGAGAGCGTGTTGGAAACCTGTATTAAAAGGTATGATGGTAGACAAGCAATGGATAGCATGTGAAGAATTAATGCATAAGTTAAGACAAACATACCTTTTTTAAGGCACAAAAATCGTGCAAGAAAATTGGTCCAACCATGGATAACAAGAGAAGTTAAAGATAGTATTAAATCAAAGGACGAAATTAATAATGTAGCCAAAAATAGTAGTAAGCCTGAGGATTGGGAGGATTTTCGAATTCAGCAAAGGAAAACCAGGAAATTGATCAAGAAAAGGAAAATAGAATATGAGAGTAAACCACCGACACACATAAAACAGACAGTAAAAGCTTCTATAGGACATTTCTTAGTTTTTGCTGAAATAGACCTTGTCTCAGTTTATATTACACGAGACAACGTCTCTTTTTATATTACACTAGACAATGTCTCAGTTTATATTGCATGAGACAACGTCTCTTTTTATATTACACTAGACAATGCCTCAGTTTATATTACACTAGATAATGTCTTCCTTTATATTACACTAGACAATCTGTCAGTTTATATTACACGAGACAATGTCTCAGTTTATGTTACACTAGACAATGTCTCCGTTTATATTACACGAGAATACGTCTCACTTTATATTACATTAGACGCTGTTTCAGTTATTACTGCACTAGAACATGTCCCTGGTATATTATAATCGGTCCTGTCTCCGTTGGTACTGTGCTAGACTTTGGTTCTGTTAATATTGCATTAATGCATTAGACCCGGTCACTGGTTATATTAAACTAGGCCCTCCATCTGTTCATATTACACTGGGCCATGTCTCTGTTTATATTACACAAGGCTCTCTCTGTTAGTACTGCAGGAGAACATGTCTCTCTTTATATTACACTGGGACCTGTCTCAGTTATCATTGCACGAGACCATGTCTCTGATTAGACTGCACTCGGCCTTGTCTCAGTATATATTACACGATGCCCTGTATCAGTTATTACTACACTGGAACATGCCCCTGTTCATATTGTCTTAGATTGGATACTGTCTCATTTATTACTGCACTCACGAATGTATCTCTTCATGTTGCACGAAACCTTGGTTCAGTTTTAATGTAAAAAACTATGTCTATGTTTATAATGCACTGGACACTCTCAGCTATTACAATCTACACCATGCCTCCATATATATTACACGAGGCCCTGTCGCAGTTATTATTACACGAGACGATGTCACCTCTTTATATTGCACTCGTTATTGTCTCTTTTTTGATGTATTAGACCGTTCTTCTGTTTAAATTACATGTTACACTTTCTCAATTAGTACTGCACGAGAGCATGCCTCTATTCAATTAGATGACGGATGATTGGTATCTTAACTCCATCGACCAGCATTGGTTAATACCCTATCCGAACCAAATTTTACAAATCAATCGCTGGCAACAATCAGAAATAAATGCCTTTGCCTGTTATATCCTTCACATTATGAAGCGATTTGATAGAGTTGATAGTGAGACATTGTTTACACTGACAGGAGCGTCGGTAACCAGAGGACATGGATTTAAGATCAATTGCAAAAAAAAGAAACAGAGGGGAGATGAAGAGATGTTTTAATGTAGCAAGTTGTTCTGCTCTGGAATGCAGAAGGTATACACGAACTTTCGTTTTTATAAATAGAGAAATAGGGTGCAAATGCAAGGAACTTGTTATTAAACATCTGTAAAACATTGGTTATACCCCAGCCGAAGTATTGTGTTTAATTCTGGGCACCACATGTTAGGAAAGATTGGAAAGCCTTGCAAAGGGTGAAGAGGGAATTTACCAGTATAGTACCTTGGATGAAATACTTCAGTTACGTGTAGACCTTCGGGGCATTGGGATTGTTATCATTGGAGTAGAGAAGTTTAAAAGGAGATTTGATAAACATGTTAAAGATTGTGAGGGGTTCTGACACAGTAACTACGAAGATTATTTTCCAGTGGCTGACGGGTCTGGAACCAGAGGACATAGATTTAATGTACTTGGCAAAAGAGCCAGAGGCGAAATGAGGAAAAAGAAATACACAGAATGTGATGATCTGGAATACACTGCCTGATAGGGTGCTGGATGCAGTTCCAGTAATACATTTCAAAAGGGATTTGGAAACAATGCAGGGATATTGGGAAATAGCAGGGGGAGTGCGATTAATTGGTTGCTGTTTCAACTTTGTGCCGGCACAGGAACCAGTGAGCTGAATGTACGCGTTCTGTACAGTATCATTCTTCGATTCTCTGATTCTATAACTGCATCATCTCTCTGTTCATATTACACTAAGACCTGTCTCTGTTTCTAAAACTCTATGGGTTAGAACGTCTACTTTTTTTGCATGCTTAACGCCCACTTAACGCCCATTTTACAACTGAAATGACGTATAATGCCCATATATCAATCTTTTTGACATAAAATGGAAACTGGCAGGCATTTTTCGGAAAATTATCGCCGAGCATTACTTTCCCCATGTGCTTAACGCTCGGGAAAAAAAATACTGTCCGTTCACATTTTTTGAGTTGAATCAGCAGAATTCAACGCCCATAATATCACCCAGTGTTAATTGCCAGACTGACTTAATGCCGAGATTCAATATTAATGCCCGCCCACACTTTGTTGTAGGAAAGAGCATATTTACGAAACTTGCGGCCATGAGATCGTCCAGCATCAATCTCTCCACCTCGCACACATATCGCTCACAATATCGCACTCCCAAGAAAACGCCCAGTAAATTTGGAACTAAGCGGAATGAATCACAGCGTTATGGACGCCATGTTCTAGGTCACATGTCGTGTCCTTTAAAAGGCTGCTGTGCTTCAACTTCGACGCAGTTCGGATGTAATCTGCAGGTCGTTGCAGTTGATGTGAACATCTGTAAAAACATCTCACCATACTGTGACTGATTGTAATTGAAGAGGTGTCTCCGTCGGGGCATTGCTTGTTTGTGACCAATCGGTGGACAACAGAGAGCTACGGCAATGGTGCCTGCCCTTTCTCACTCTCTGTTGGTGACCAATTACATGCAGTAGACTCGACATCGCCGAAAGAACATTCCATTGCATTTTGTGCTCAATATAAGACATGACAGACAGATGAGGAGGACCAGATGTTACATCCCCCGCAATTACAAGCAGAGGCATTCTTACCTCGACTTGCCCGACACCACATGCCTTCAGAGACTGCGCTTTAGGAAAAGGGGAGGTGCAACGAGACCTAGGTGTCATCGTACATCAGTCATTGAAAGTTGGCATGCAGGTACAGCAGACGGTGAAGAAGGCAAATGGCATGTTGACCTTCATAGCTAGGGGATTTGAGTACAGGAGCAGGGAAGTCTTATTGCAGTTGTACAGAGCCTTGGTGAGGCATCACCTGGAATATTGAGTTCACTTCTGTTCTCCTACTCTGAGGAAGGACGTTCTTGCTATTGAGGGAGTGCAGCGCAGGTTCATCGGACTGATTCCCAGGTCGGCTGGGCAGACACATGAGGAGATATTGTATCGACTGGGCCTGTATTCATTGGAGTTTGGAAGATTGAGAGGGGATCTCAAATTCTGACGGGACGAGACAGCTTAGATGCAGGAAGAATGTTCCCGATGTTGGACAAGTCCAGAACCAGAGGTCACAGTCTAAAGATAAGGGGTAACCCATTTAGGATCAAGAAGAGGAGAAACTTCTTCACTCAGAGAATTGTGAACCTGTGGCATTCTCTACCGCAAAGAATTGTTGATGCGTGTCTGTTAGATATATTCAAGAGGGAGTTAGATATGGCCCTCTGGGCTAAAGGGATCAAGGAGTATGGAGAGAAAGCAGGAAGATGGTACTGAGGTCAATGATCAGCCATGAAATTATTGAATGGTGGTGCAGGCTCGAAGGGCCGATTGGCCTACTCGTCCACATATTTTCAATGTGTCTATGTTTCTATGATTCTATGTTTCCACAAAGAGGTTATCACTGAGGTATGCCAGCTGATAAGAGCAGATCTGCAGCCTGTCATCACCATCAGTACTGCACTGTCCTTCAAGGTCAAAATCACTGCAGCACTGTCGTTCTAAATCTTGGGTTTTTTTCAAGCCACAGTTGGAGACATTTGCGGACTTTCTCAGCATGCCACACATCGCTGTATTAGACAGGATGGTCACGGAAGCCTGTAAGCACACAGGAGGGACTTGATCAGCTTCCCTATCACATGGGAGGCACAGAGTGAGAGGGCTCTCGGTTTCTCCAGAAAGGAAAACATCCCCAAGGTGCAGGGAGCAATAGACTGTACGCACACCGTGATGTGGGCACCTTTTAAGAATGCTGAAGTTTTCAGGAACCGCAAGGGATTCCACTCCCTGAATGTCCAACTGGTTTTGGACCACCAGCAAATTACACTAGTCATGAATGCTCAATTTCCGGGCAGCATCCATGATGCTCACATGCTGCGTGAGAGCAATGTATCTGACTTGTTCAACAATCATTTACAAGGTCAATGCTGGGTGCTTGGTGACAAAGGATATGGTCTCACCACTTGGCTGATGACACCCCCTGCGTGACACCCACAACGAATCCGAGAGGTGATACAATGAAAGCCACAGAAAAACTCGCAATATCGTAGAGAAAACCATTGGTGCGCTGAAGCAGCACTTTAGATGCCTGGACCACTCCCAGGAGGCGAGATCCAATACCACCCTGATCAATTAGCTAAATTCGTGTTGGTGTGCTCCATGCTGCATGACTTGGATATAAGGAGGGAACAAGAATTGCCTGATGAGTCTGAGAGTTCACCTCACCAGAGTGAGGAAGATGAGGACGAGGAAGCGGACGCTGACATCGGCCCAGATAATCAGCCTGATGCTGAAATCATTCCGCCTTCCAACTGAAGGCCGCATGAAAGGGCCCATGGTGGCATCATAGCTGCAAGAGCCTTACGTCAGGAACTCATCAATGATCGCTTTGCCTGAAAGAACGTTGGTGTTATTTACAAGGCTGACACACTGTTGGGTGTGCACATCATAAATCAATGGTGGGCATTACCTTGGTGACAGTTAAAGTTTAAGTTGATTGAAGTTAATTGTGACTTTACCCTTTCATTTAAAGTAATCACCAGCATGTAATGGTGCAGCTTTCTGAGCCAATGTGCTGCAAGGTTCCTTTAAAAAAAAGTAAACAAACATTAATTTGATATCATCAGTATTTCTGTACAAAGCAACCCTTCCCCCCACCACACCCCCGCTTCACCTTCCGACCTCCACCCCTTCCCCTCCTGACTTCAAGCTGCCTGGCCGAGGAGATCCTCAGGCGATGCGTCATTACTGGGTGACGGCCGAACCGCTGTTTGGACGGATGCGGGAGAGGACGGTCCTGAGGTGGGAATGTGCTCTGAGCCAGAAGCAACATGTTGCTACTCACTCTCATTTGTGGTTGGCAAAAGGGGTGCGGCACTTTGCGATGCAGTGCGGTGCTCCGGGATCACTGGGCGCCCTCTGCCACCATTGTTGCTGGCTACTAGATCGAGGGCCTTCTCCATCCCTTCCATATTGTACATTATTTGTTGGACAAAGACTCGGTGCCAACTATATTCTTGGTGCTTAGCAAGCTTTTTGCTAATAGTGAATCTCCACAACAGCCAGTCAAGCACAGACCACAGCCACACACACTTTCAGTCCCTCTGAGCTCCCTCTCTCTCTGTCTCCACTTCTGCGCATGTCATGATGACCTTGACCTCCTGAATCATGGGAATCGAGTGTTGCCATGCTGTTGCTAAGGATGGCCACAGTTTATGGCAGAAGGACAAAATAATTTAATGTTACCGCCCATTTGATATCGCTCGCAGTAACGCCATTTTCAAAAATGGAAACTAGTTGTTTTGCGAACAGGTGAGAAGCCGGCGATCTGGAAACCATTTTTTAATGCCCACATGGGACATAATGCCCATTTTCGGGTGATAAGCATAAAAGTGGAGGTTCTAGCCTTAGATCCTGTCACAGTTATTATTGCACTAGACAAGCAATCTTCTTATATTACACTAGGCCCTGTCTCTGTTTATGTTAAACTAGACCCTGTCTCTGTTTATATTACACTGGACCCTGTCTCCGTTTATATAAAAAAAATACTCTGTCGATGATTATATTACATTAGACCCTGTCCGAGTTTATTTTGCACTCGACCCTCTCTCTGTTTATATTACATTAGAAACATAGATACTGAGAAAATATGTGCAGGAGTAGGCCATTCGGCCTTTCGAGACTGCACCACCATTCAATAAGATCATGGCTGATCATACCCTCAATACCACTTGCCTGCATTCTCTCCATCCCCCTTGATCCCCTTAACCGTAAGGACCATATCTAATTCCCTCTTGAATATATCCAATGAACTGGCATCAACAACTCTCTGCGTTAGGGAATTCCACAGGTTAATAATTCTCTGAGTGAAGAAGTCTCTCCTCATCTCAGTCCTAAATGGTCTACCCCTTATTCTAAGACTTTGTCCTCTGGTTTTCGACTTCCCTAACATCGGGAATATTCTACTCACATCTAACGTGTCCCGTCTGGTCAGAATCTTTTAAATTTCTATGAGAACCCATCTCATCCTTCTAAACTCCAATGTATAAAGGCCCAGTTTATCCAGTTACTCCTCATATGTCAGTCCTGCCATCCCGGGAATCAGTCTGGTGAACCTTCGCTGCACTCTCTCAAATAGCAAGAATGTCCTTCCTCAGGTTAGGAGACCAATCTGAACACAATATTCCAGGTGAGGCCTCACCAAGGCCCTGTACAACTGCAGAAAGACCTCCCTGCTCCGATACTCAAATCCCCTCGCTATTTGCTTTCTTCACCACCTGCTGTACCTGCATGTCAACTTTCAATGACTGATGAACCATGACACCCAGGTCTCATTGCACCTCCCCTTTTCCTAATCTGCCGCCATTCAGATAATATTCAGTCTTCACGTTTCTGTCTCCAAAGTGGATAACCTCACATTGATCCACATTATATTGCATCTGCCTAGCATTTGCCCACTCACCTAACCTGTCCAAGTCACCCTGTAGGCTCTTACTGTCACCTTCACAGCTCACACCGCCACCCAGTTTAGTGTAATCTGCAAACTTGCAGATATTACACTCAATTCCTTCATCTAAATAATTGATGTATATTGTAAGGAGCTGGGGTCCCAGCACTGAGCTCTGCCGCACTCCACTCGTCACTGCCTGCCATTCTGAAAAGCACCTGTTTATCCCGAATCTCTGCTTCCTGTCTGCAAACCACTTTTCTATACACGTCAGTATATTACCCCCAATACCATGTGATTTGATTTTGCACGCCAGTCTCTAGTGTGGGACCTTGTCAAAAGCCTTTTGAAATTAGACCCTGTCTCTGTGTATGTTACACTAGAACCTGTCTCTGTTTACATTACACCAGACCCTGTTTCTGTATATATATCACTAAAGCTTGTTTCTGTTTATATTACACTAGGCCCTGTCTCTGTATAAATTACTCTAGACCCTGTCTCTGATTATATTACACTAGACCCTGTCTCTGTTTATATTACACTCGACCCTGTTTCTGTTTACATTACAACAGGCCCTGTCTCTGTTTATGTTACACGTGACCCTGTCTCAGTTATTACTGCTAGAGATCATGTCTGAAATATATTACACTAGGCCCCGTCCCTGGTCTGATTGCACTAGACTCTGTCTCAGTTATTCCTGTCCTAGACTACGCCTGAAATATATTACACTGTATCCTGTCCCTCTTCATCTTACTCTCCATTTTGTCTAAAATATAACTGCACTGGACCCTGACTCTATTTATTATACAAAAGACCCTGTCTCAGTTATTTCTGCACTTGACCATGCATCCGTTATAAAGGCAGAATATAGATAGATGGATCGATGGATATTAACATTCTCTCATTACAACGGATCCCGTCGCAGTTTCTATTGCACTGTATCGTTGATGTGATGTTCTTCCAAAAGGTGTTTGATAGATAATATCCTTGCCAGCAAAGTTGAAACCCATAGAATAAAAAGGACAGGGGCAGCATGGTTATAAAATTCGCTAAGTGACAGGAACCAGAGAATACTGGCTGTTTTCTTTGATTGGAGGAGGGTATACAATGGTGTTCTGCATCAGTTGGTGCGAGGAACACGGATTCTCTTCGTTTATATTCATGAATTAGACTTGGGTGTAAGGGCACAATTTCATTTTTTTCAGATGACACAAGACTTGTAAGTACAGTGAACAGTGAGGAGGATAGTGACGAATTCAAGAGGACCAAGACTTGCTGGTGGAATGGGTGGACACGTGACAAATGAAACGCAGAAAATTGTGAAGTTATACATGTTGGTACGAAAAGCGAGGAGAGCCAATATAAACTAAAGGGTACAGTGCTAAAGCGGCTGGATGAACACAGAGACCTGTGGTATATTTGCACAAATCATCGTAGATGGCAGGGCAGGCTGAGAAAATGTTTAAAAAAGCATGTGGGATACTGGGCTTCATAAATTGAGGCATAGAATACAAGCGAAAGGTAGTTATGAGCAACATTTATAAAACAGTGGTTCAGCCTCAACTGGAGTATTGGGGCCAATTCTGGACACAGCACTTTAGGAAGGATGTGAAGGCCTTCGAGAAGATTCGGAAAAATGTTTAAAAATGTGGTTCCAGGGAGAAGGTACTTCGCTTACATGGATAGTCTGGAGAAGCTGGGGTTGTTCTCCTTAGAGCAGAGATAGTTGAGATGAGATTTGATAGAGGTGTTCAGAATGATAAGGGATCTGGGCAGAGCAGCTGGAGAGAAACTGTTTTCATTAGTGGAAGGGTCAAAAACAGAGGATGCAGATTTAAGGTGATTGGCAGAAGAACCGAAGTCGAACTGATGTAAATGTTTTTACGTAGCGAGTGGTTAGGATCTGCAATGCACTGCCTGAAAAGGTATTGGGGGCAGCTTCAGTCGTGGCATTCCAAAGGGAATTGGATACGTTCCTGCAGGAAGACAATTCACAGGGAAAGGGCAGGGGACTGGAGAAGCTGAAATAATCTTGCAGTGAGCAGCACGGGCTATATGTGCTGACTGACGCTCTTATGTGTTGTAACCATTCTATGATTCTATAATACAGCAGAGCCTATCTCAGTTATTACTATACTAGACCGTGTTCCAGTTTATATCACCACATCCACCACGTTAAATATTCACCACTCCATCACCAGCGCACCATGTCTGCAGTGAGAACACCATCACCTCCGCGTATTCCTCAAAATCACACATCATCCAGACTTGAAAACTTATTACCCTTCCTTCATAATCTCTGTGACAAAGAGACGTTAATGCTGGCCTTGCCAGCGACACCCACAGCCACATGTCAGGAAACAATAAACCAATGTCCCTATATCAGTATTTACTTCACTAGGCCATACGTTAGTTATTACTGTACTAGAACTACTAATATTGTTCCAGGCCCTGTCTCAGATATTACTGGAATATGCCATGCCTTTGTTCCTATTGCACAATAACCTGTCTCTGTTTATATTAAATTAGACAAAGACGCTTTTATATTATACTAGTCCCATCATTTCACATTACTAAACTAAACCATGTCTCTGTTTATATTAGATTAGACCCTGCCTCAGTTATTACAGCACTGGACGCTGTAAGTTCCAGGACAGGGACATTACGTGTCAGATAGAGCGTAAAGCGCCCTCCACACCACTAGGACAGTTATGGCACGGGTTATAGCGAGAGGGATGCTCCATTTACCTGTCCACACTGTCCCATCATACACTTCCAGGTCAGGTACAGCACGGTTTAGATACAGAGTAAATCTCCCTCTACATTGTCCCATTAAACTATCAGAATGCAGGTACAGCATGGTTTAGATATAGAGTATTACCCGTCTACACTGTCCCATCAAACACTCCCAGGGCAGGTACAGTACGATTTAGATATAGTATGAAGCTCCCGCTAAACTGTAACATCAAACACTCCCAGGGCAGGTATAGCACGTTTTAGATAAATTGTAAAACGTCCTCTACATTGTCTCATCAAACACTCGCAGATCGTTTAATTCACTGGTCATATTTTGGATTAAATCTCCCTCTGCACGGTCCAATCAAATTGGTTCGAGGCATATCATTAGGGCTCAAGGAAAACTATTGTTTGATGTTAACATCTAGTTGTGGAAGAAGGCCAATTATTCATTCCTGAGAGACAAGACGGAAAGTGGAAATAGGAGAGGGAGAGGATACAGGAAATCCCCAGACACATTTGTGATGACACTATATACAGTGACTAGAATCGTTCCCCATTCTGACTGTGGGGATCACCTTTACTTTATTCTCCTATAATTTAGGGAAATGTAGCAAAAAACAATTGTTGGTGGAATCTGTTGAGGCATTTGCATTTCTGTCTTTGTTTTTTTCTGTGCTGTATTGGTGGAGAAACATTTATTGTGTTTCTGTCAAACAATATCTAATCTGGGACTTCTATTTCTGTGTTTATTTAAATAAACGCCTCACTGGTTACCATGAAGTTTTCACGGCAGCAAAATCAGATCAACAGAGTTAATTATTGATTAGTCTCAACAAACAACGAGGACTTATTTTAAGAATATTGACAGTTGGTACAAAGAAATAGAAACATATCAACAGTGACGTTGGCTTCAGTTTTGTTCAATTAGAACAGATGTGATTTATATTAATGAGAACAAACATTACAATTAATAATTCAGTTCTGATAGTTCTGCTGCCGAAATCAGTGGAATATCTCGGAACCAGGTGTATTCCACTGGATCTCCATTTAGTGGAAGATTGTACCCACTGGAACTGACCAAGTTAAAACAGTGACCATCAGAGTGTCTGAAAATCATGGTAATATCTGAGCTTTTCACATATTGCAACTTGTATTTTAAAATGTTGATATTTAGAAATAACTTGCATTTATATAGTGCATTTCATGAACGCCTGATGTCCCAAAATGCTTTGCAGGCAATGAAACACTTTTGAAGTGTGGTCACTGTTGTAATATAGGATATGTGGCAGCCAAATTGTGCACAGCAAGATCCCACCGACAGCAATGAAATAATGATCAGATAATCTATTTTTCAGATGTTGTTTGAGGGTTAAATACTTGCCCTAGAAACTGCGCAAAACTCCACTGCTCTTTAAGATAGTGCCATGAGTCCTTAAATCTACCTGAGCAGGAAGATGGGACCTCAGCTTAATATCTGCCCCAAAAGACCGTGCAGCACTCCCTCAGTCCTGGCACCGGGCGGGTTAGCATAGATTATGGGCTCAGGTCTCTCGAGTGGGGTTTAGTATCTGTGACCTACTGAGTCAGAGGCGACAGTGATCACACTGAGCCGATAATTGAACATATCACAGCTTGTATTTTAAAATGTTGCCATTTAGCTCATCGTGTTTGATGTTCAGGGCCTAAGCCCAGACTTACCCCGATCTATTTAATTGCCAGCGGTGAGCCCTGATTTATTCCTCGGGATTTTATTCCCGCTCTGTTGTAATTGTGCACGGGATTCCCACTGGGGCCATTTAAAAATGTCAGCGATTCCACAAAGAAACATCTGGATGTGCGCGAAGCAGATGACTCGCCAAGTTTGCTGACGATACAAAGATGATTGGGAAAGCAAACTGTGAGGTGGACACAAGCAATCTGCAAAGGAATATAGACAGGCTAAGTGAGTGTGCAATAATATGGCAGATGCAGTATAATATGGGAAAATGTGAGGTTATCCATCTTGGCAGTTGGAATAGAAAAGCGAATTGTAATTTAAATGGAGAAAAATTGCAAAGTGTTGCAGTACAGAGGGATTTTAGGGTTCTGGTGCTTGGAACACAAAAAGTTAGTACACTATTACAACAAGTAACCAGGAAGGCAAATGGAATGTAGGCCTTTATTTCAAGGGGGATAGAGTATAAAAGAAGAGATGTCCTGCTGCAACGGTACATGGTAATGGGGAGGCCACACCTAGAGTACTGCGTACAGTTTTGCTCTTCGTATTAAAGGAAGGATATACTTGCATTGGATGCAGTTCAGAAAAGGTTAACTTTGTTGATTCCGGAGATGAGGGGGTTAACTTATGAAGATAGTTTGAGTAGGATGGGCCTATGCATATTGAAGTTCAGAAGAATTAGGTGATCTTATCGAAACCTATAAGATAATGAGGAGGCTCGACAAGTTGGATGCAGAGAGGATATTTCCACTCAGAGGGGAAACTAAAACTTGGGGACATAGTCTCAGAATAAAGAGCCGCCCATTTAAAACAGATGAGGAGCAATTTCTTCTCTCAGAGGCTTGTAAATCTATGCAATTCTCTGCCCCGGAGAGCTGTGCAGGCTGGGTCTTTGAATACATGTAAGACGGAGATGAACAGATTTTTGAGCGATAAGGGAGTAAAGGTTAATGAGAGTGGGTACAGATGTCGAACTGAGACCATGATCAGATCAGCCATGATCTTATTGAATGGCCTAATTCTGTTCCTTCTTCTTATGTTCTTATTAATCAAGGAACTTGAGTTTTACACTGTGTGAGCTGCACCATCAGAGCAGCAGAAGCAGGGATTGTTCTCTTTAGAGCGAAGAATGATCAGATTTAATAGAAGTGTTCAAAATCATGAGGAGTTTTAATCGGGTAAATTGGAAGAATCTCCATCACTCCCTCCCACCCTTCATCCCTCACTCACGCCCTCCAATCCACCATCCCTCCCTCCATCAATTGCTCCCTCCCTGCACGCATCCCTCCCTCCCTCTGTCCATCCCTCCCTCACTCTACCCCTCCCTTGCTCGACTCATTCCTCCCTCCATCCCTCCCTCAGCCCAATCGATTCTTATTTCTTCCTTTGCAATGTTTCTGCTTCCATTGATGAGGATTCCTCAGATGGAATTTTCTGCGCCCAATTCCTTCAACGGGCTTTCATATATATTAACAAATAAGAGAGCGACCGATGACAAATATATATAAGTAAACCCCCACACTAATAAAGCTGACAAGAAATAAAATGATGACTTTTAGGGAGAGTGAGTTGGCTGGGGATGGGCCACTGGGTAGAATTTATGGTTGGGGCAGTCAGGATATTTTTACTTAAAACAAAAAAATTGTTAACAATTTGAAAACTTGTTTTAGACAACCTGGACTTTCAGCTGTTCTTTTTCCGTCCCCCTTCTCGCTGTTGAGGACGGGCCAGTGCCCGCCTGGAGCTCGCTGCCATTGAGTGTACAGGATGGTAGAACGCAAGCTCTTGCTATGCGGACTGACTTGGAGAAGCTGTGGCTGTTCTCCTGACAGCAGAGAAGGGTGCGGGGAGATTTAACAGATTTGGTCCCAAGGATGAATGACTAGAAACACTAGTTCGGTCCCAGCTGGAGTATTGTGTCCAATTCTGGGCACCACACTTTAGGAATGACATGAAGACTTTCGAGAGGGTACAGAAGAGATTTACTGCAAACGCATCAGGGAGGGTGAATTAAATTATATGGAGATAGTCGAGAAACTGGGGCAGTTCAACTTAGAGCAGAGAATGTTAAGAGGAGATTTAGTAGATTAGTACCAGACAACGGAAGGAGCGTGTTGCAAACCAGTCCCACCCAACCTTTCCTTCAACGCCGATCTGTAATTCCTGAATTGGACTATTCAGTCACGTAAGAACTCACTTTTAGAGTGGAAGCAAGCTTTCCTCGATTTCCAGGGACTTCCTATGCCTATGATGATGACTGGCACTCTGCAGTGTTATTAAATGAGCTAAGGTCACACTTCTTCATTGTTCAGAGTAATCGGTTCAATCTTTTTAAAGAGTGTATCAATTGGTTGACGTGGTAACGAACAACCATGCAAAAATGCAAAGAACAGTTGTTATCCAGGAAAATTAGCAGAAGAGGGTGATTAGGAGGCTTTCATGGAGAGACTCGACCAATACTTCGTGGCCAATGAGCTGGAATGGGACGAGAACGCTGCCAAATGAAGGGTGATACTCCTTACTGTTTGTGGGGCAACAACCTATGGCCTCATGAAGAACCTTCTGGCTCCGGTGAAACCAACAGCTAAATCCTATGAAGAATTGTGTATGCTGGTCCGGGAATCCTAAGGAAAGCATTTTGATGGCGAGATATCGGTTCTACACGTTTCAACGGTCGGAGGGCCAGGATGTGGCAAGCTATGTCGCTAAAATAAGGCGCATCGCAGGACATTGCGAATTTGTGGGATTCCGAGAACAAATGCTTCGAGACATTTTTACAATGAGGTAATCCTTCACAAACTGTTGACAGTTGAAACCCTGAATCGATATCAGGCCATAGCGATGTCCACCAGCGATAACACCAAATAAATTTTGCAGAGCAAAGAGATTTCGGCCAGTCCTGTGCTCAAAGTAACGTCATTTTCGAGCAGGAATATATATGGCAGAACGTACACTCTAGCGAATGCTGCACGATCTCAGATGACCCAGAGTCTGCCATCATTCGTTAATGCGTAGCAGTTAACACCTTGTTGGCATTGTACGTGAAAGTCGCCCCCTCAATGCCGCTTCAAGCACTATGCGTGCAATGGTTGCTGAACAATGGGACACCTCCAGCGAATGTGCAGGAACGCTGAAAACCCTATAAACCAGCACATTGCAGAGTAAGATCGATCCACTGTGGATCAGGATGAATTGGAGACTTGTACCGAGGAGGCAGAAGTGTATCGGGTACACTCATTCACAACGAAATATCCACCAATAAGGTTAAAATTTGAACTGAACGGAATTCCAGTATCGATGGAACGTGTGCGAGTCAGTACAGAATGAGTAAAAAGGCCTTCGACAGGCTGTGGTGCAACATCGCACAGAGGCCCAATCTCAGCCCCATTCACACCAATCTAAGGGCTTACACGAAGGAATTAATCCCTGTAATTTGCAGTGCAGAAGTCAAAGTATCCTATGATGGAGCAGTACATGAACTCCCGCTGTGGATCATGCCAGGGGATGGCCCAACACTGTTTGGCAGAATCTGGCTGGGAAAAATCCGTTGGAACTGGGACGACATCCAAGCGGTTTCATCCGTCGACGATGCCTCATGTGCCCAGGTTCTGAGCAGATTTCCATCGTTATTCGATCCAAGCATTGGAAGCTTCTCGGGGGCGAAAGTGCAGATCCATTTGGTTCCCGGTACACGACCCATCCGCCACAAGGCACGGGCGGTACCGTATATGATGCGTGAGAAAGTGGTAATTGAGCTGAACAGGCTGCAGCGAGAAGGCATCATCGCGCCGGTGTAATTCAACGAGTGGGCCAGTGTGTTGTCTCGGTCCTTAAAGAGTACGGCACGGTCAGAACTTGTGGGGACTATAAAGTAACGATTAACCGTTTTTCGCTCCAGGACCAGTATCTGCTATCCAAGGCAGACGAGCTACTTGCGACCCTGGCAGGAGGGAAGACGTTCACCAAGCTGGACCTGAACGCGGCCTACATGATGCAGGAGCTGGACGAGTCTTCCAAAGGCTTCAGCTGCAGCAACACACACAAAGCTCTGTTCATGTCTAACTGATGCCCGTTCGGGATTCGGTCGGCCACGGAAATCTTCCAATGGAACATGGAACGCCTGCTAAAGTTGGTTGCTCGCACCGTGGTCTTCCAGGACGAAATACTAGTTACATGTCTGGACACCATTGAGCACCTGATGAATCTGGAGGAGGTTCTTGGTCGGTTGGATCAAGTGGGACTCAGGTTGACACGCTCAAAGTGTTTTTTCCTGGAAACGGAGATCGAGTTCTTGGGAAGAAGAATCGCAGCAGATAGCATCAGACCCACCAACGCCAAAACGGAGGCCATCAAGAACATGCCGAGAGCACAGAACGTGGCAGAGCTGCAGTCGTTCCTGGGGCTCCTTAATGATTTCGGTAATTTCCGACCTTGGTTAAGCACCCTGCGAGAACCCCTACATGTGCTACTGCGCAAGGGAGACGACTGTGTCTGGGGTAATTCACAAGAGGCTGCCTTTGAGAAAGCATGAAATCTGTTGTGTTCAAACAAACTGCATGCCCTGTATAACCATTGTAAACAATTAGTGCGAGCCTGCGTGTTACAACAGGCTAACGAATTGAGGATTTTGCAACCGGTCACTTATGTGTCCAGGAGCTTGTCTAAGACCGAAAGGGCCTACAGCATGATTGAAAAAGAGACTCTGGTATGCGTTTACGGGATAACAAAAAGCACCAGTGTTTGTTTGGCCTCAAGTTTGAGCTTGAAATTGACCACAAGCTATTCACTGAGAGCAAAGCGATTAACACCAATGCCTCTGCCAGCATGCAAAGATGGGCGCTCACGCTGTCAGCATACAACAATGTTATCCGCCACACGCCTGACACAGAGAACTGCGCTGATGCTCTCAGTCGGCTACCATTGCCCACCACCGGGGTGTAAATGGCACAGCCTGTGGACTGGACATGATAATGGATGCATTCGAAAACGAAAAGTCACCTATTACACTCCGGCAGATCAGAACCTGGACCATCCATGATACTTTACTGTCCTTGGTTTAAATAACTGTGTCCTCCATGGGACTGGTCCAGCATCCCAGCGGAGGTGCAGGAGGTGATCAAGCCGTTCCACAGGCGCATCAATGAAATGTCCTCGCAGGCGGACTGTCTGTTGTGCGTTAATCGCGTGGACTTGCCAAAGAAACGCATAGATACGTTCATCTGTGAATTGCACAGCACTCTCCCAGGCATGGTAATGATGAAAGCCATAGCCAGATCCCATGTGTGCTGGCCTAGCGTCGTCTCAGATTTAGAGTCATGCGTGCACCAGTGCAAAACATGCTCTCAGCTGAGCAATGCACCCAGAGCGGCACCGCTAAGTTTGTGGTCGTGACCCTCCAAACCGTGGTCGAGGATCCATGTGGACTATGCGGGGACATTGCTGGGCAAAATGTTCTTGGTTGTCATGGATGCTTACTCAAAATGGATTGAATGTGTAACAATGTCTGCAAGCACGTCCACGGTCACCTTTGAAAGCCTTTCAGCCATATTTGCCACGCAGGGCCTGCCTGATGTCCTACTCAGCGTCAATGGGCTGTGCTTCACCAGTGCTGAATTCAAGGAATTCATGATCCGCAATGGGACCAAGCACGTCAGATTTTCCCTACTCAACCTGCATCCAACGGCCAGGCAGAATGGGCAGTTCAGACCATTAAGCAAAGCTTGAAACGAGTGATGGAAGGCTCACTGCAGACCCGGCTATCCCGAGTGCTGCTCAGCTACCCACCAGACCCCAATCACTCACCGGGGTTCGCCCAGACGAGCTGCTCATGAAAAGGGCGCTAAAAGCAGGACTCTCTCTTGTCCACCCTGACCTCATTGATCATGTGGAGGGCAAGTGGCATCAACAAAGTGTGTATCATGATCGCGCAAATTTGTCACGCGAAATTGAGGTCAATGAACCAGTGTTTGTACTCAGTTATGGACATGGTCCCAAATGGCTCGCTGGTACGGTCATCACCAAAGAGGGGAGCAGGGTGTTTCAGGTCAAATTGGCCAATGGACAAACGTGCAGAAAAATTTGGACCAAATCAAATTGCGGTTCACCAACAGCTACGAACAACCCGTAGAAGACAACACCAACTTTGACCCTCCACAATACACACAAGTGGCAACCGACATGATGGTTGACCACAAAACCGAACTCACCATCCCCAGCAGCCCGGCAAGGCCGGCTGCCCAGCTGCCGAGTAAAGAACTAACCAACCCACCCACACCCGCATTTGTACCGAGATGATCGACAAGGGAGCGAAAAGCCCCAGATTGTCTCACCATGTAAATAAGTGTACTATTAAATTTACGAGGGAGTGATGTTATTTATTTAACACCTTGCACCCTGTATTATATCAACACCAGTGTGACTATCTGTTGGAGTCCCAAGGGATCCCAGCATCACTTTGGACCACGGTATATAAGTAGGCCACTCACGAGGTACCGGCACACTGGAGTCTTATTAAAGGAGCGAAGGTCACACTTGTTCATTATTCACAATACTCAATTTCATCCTTTATTACGAGTGTATCAGATTGTACTGATAGGGCGATAAATACATATTCAATAGTAGCCTTCAAAAGGAAATTGTGTAAATACTTGAGGGAGAATAAAATTCAGGGATATAGGGAAAGAGCGGGGAGTGGGACTAACTAGATTGCTCTTCGAAAGAGCCGGCACAGACACTATGGGCTGAATTGCCACCTTCTGTGCCGTACTATGAGTGATCATAATATTGTTGAATTTCAAATTCAGTTGGAGGGTGAGATAGTTTGATCTCAAACCCAGTGTCCAAACTTATTAAAGGAGACTGCAAAGGTATGAGGGAAGAGTTGGCTAAAAGGTACTGGTAAAATAGATAAAAGTGTGGGATGTTGATGAGCTGTGGCAGATATTTAAGGAGATATTTCATAACTCCCAACAAAAATATATGCAATGAGAAGGCAAGATTGTAAGAGAAGGGATAAATATCCGCGGCCAAATAAGGAAATAAGGGATGGTATCAAATTCAAAACAAATGAGTACAATGTGGCCAAGCCAAATGGGAGGCCAGAGGACTGGGAAACTTTAAAAAACCAGCAACGATAAACTAAACAGATGATAAAGAGAGTGAAGATCGATTATAAAAGTAAACTAGCACGAAATATAAAAACAGATAGTAAGATTTTCTGCAGTTCCATAAAAAGGAAAAGAGTGGCTAAAGTAAATGTTGATCACGTGTAGGATGAGACTGCGGAATTAATAATAGAGAAAAGGGAAATGGCAGAGATGTTGAGCAAATATTTTGTATCCATCTTCATGGTAGAAGGCACTAAAAACATCCCAATAGTGGATAATCAAAGGGCTATAGGGAGGGACGAACTTATTACTATCACTGTCAATAATGAAGTCATCTCAGTAAAATAATGGGACTAAAGGCGGACAAGTCCCATGTACCTGATGGCTTACAAGGGTCTTAAAAGAAGTGGCTGTCGAAAGAGTGGATACATTGGTTGCAATCTAGCAACATTCCCTGGAACAGAGTATTGGCTAACAAACAGATCAGCGAGTCGCGATAAATGAGTCATTTTCCGGTTGGAAAACAGTGACTGTTGAATATATCTAACCAACTGACCACAACAACTTTATGTGGTAGAGAATTCCACAGGTTTACAATTCTCTGAGTGAAGAGGTTTCTCCTCGTGTCGGTCGTAAATGACTTACCGCTTATTCTTAGACTGTCACCCCTGATTTTGGACTTCTCCTACATCGGGAACATTCTTCCTGTTTCTTACTGTCCAATTGCGTCAGAATTTCATATGTCTCATTCTTCTAAACTCCATTGAATATAAGACTAGTTAATCCAATCTTTCTTCATATGTCAGTCCTGTCATCCCGGGAATCAGTCTGGTGAACCTTCGCTGCACTCCCTAAATAGCAAGTACGTCCTTCTTCAGATTAGGAGATCAAAACTACACACATTACTCAAGGTTTGGTCTCATCAAGGCCATGTACAACTACAATAAGACTTCTCTGCTCCTATACTCAAATCCCTTCGATATGAATGCCAGCATGTCATTTGCTTTCTTTACTGCCTGCTGTAGCTGCATGCCAAGTTTATATTAAACTAGAACTTGCCTCAGTTAATATGGCATTAAATGCTGTAACTCCCGGGACATGTACAACATGCGTCAGATACAGAGTAAAGCTCCTTCTAAACTGCTCCATCAAATACCCCGAGGGCAGGTACAGCATGGTTTAGAAGTAATGTAAAGCACCATTTATGCATCACCATTAAATGCTACCAGGTCAGATACAACCAGTTTAGTTTAATGTTAACTCCCTCCACACTGTCCCATGAAACACTCCCAGATCATTTAATTGACGGGTCATATTTTGGATTATAGCTCCCTCTGCACATTCCAATCAATTTGGTTCAAGGCATATCATTATGGCTCAAGGAAAACTTTTGTTAGTTGTTGATATCTAGTTGTGGGGGAATGCCCATTATCCATTTTTGAGAGACAAGATGGAAAGATAGGACAAGACGGAATGGGGAATAGATAGGCGTTTCTGCCGCCGCAACCGAGACTCCAGGATGATATGCAGCTAGTGTCAAGGATGTCTCAGAGCGGGTGCAGGACATTCTAAAAAGGGAGGGAGAACAGCCAGTTGTCGTGGTGCACATTGGTACCAACGACATAGGTACAAAAAAGGGATGAGGTCCGACGAGACGAATTTAAGGAGCTAGGAGCTAAATTAAAAAGTAGGACCTCAAAAGTAGTAATCTCGGGATTGCGACCAGTGCCACGTGCTAGTCAGAGTAGGAATCGCAGGAAAGCGCAGATGAATACGTGGCTTCAGCTGTGGTGCATCAGGGAGGGATTCAATTTCGTGGGACATTGGAACAGGGGAGGTGGGACCAGTACAAACCGGACGGTCTGCACCTGGGCAGGACCGGAAGCAATGTCCTCGGGCGAGTGTTTGCTCGTGCTGTTGGGGAGGAGTTAAACTAATATGGTAGAGGGATGTGAAACAATGCAGGCAGACAGAGGGAAACAAAAAGGAGACAAAAGCAAAAGACAGAAAGGAGATGAGCAAAAGTGGAGGGCAGAGAATCCCAAGGCAAAAAACAAAAAGGGCCACTGAATATAAAGGGGCTGCAGGAGGGGTCAAAACTAGAAATCATGGTTAAAAAACTAGGTTTAAACCATTCTACATAAACGCACGCAGCATTCGAGATAAAGTAAATGAGTTGACGGCACAAATCATTACAAATGGGTATGATTTGATGACCATTACATAATCATGGTTGCAAGGTTCCAAGACTGGGAATTAAACATACAGGTGTATTTGACGATTCGGAAAGATAGACAAGAAGGGAAAGGAGGTGTGGTAGCTCTGTTAATAAAGAATGATATCAGGGCAGTTGTCAGAGACGATATTGACTCTAATGAACAAAATGTTGAACCATTGTGGGTGGAGATTAGAGTTAGTAAGGGGAAAAAGTCACTGGTGGGCGTAATGTATAGGCCCACAAATAACAACTTCACGGTGGGGCATACAATAATCAAGGAATGATGGAGGCATGTGAAAAAGGAACGGCAGTAGTCATGGGGGATTTTAACCTACATTTCGATTGGTCAACTCAAATCGCACGGGGTAGCCTGGAGGAGGAATTCATAGAATGCATACGGGATTGTTTCTTAGAACAGTATGTTACAGAACCTAAAGGGAGCAAGCTATCTTAGATCCAGTCCTATGTAATGAAACAGGAAAAATAAACGATCACCAAGTAAAAGATGCTCTCGGAATGAGCGATCACAGTATGGTTGAATTTGAAATATAGATTGAGGGTGAGGCAGTTGTGTCAGAAACGAGCGTACTATGCTTAAACAAATGGGACTACAGTGGGATGAAGGCAGAGTTGGCTAAAGTAGACTGGAAACACAGACTAAACGGTGGCACAATTGAGGAACAGTGGAGGACTTTTAAGGAGCTCTTTCACAGTGCGCAACTAAAATATATTCCAATGAAAAAGAAGGGTGGTAAGAGAAGGGATAACCAGCCATGGATAACCAATGAAATAAAGCAGAGTATCAAATCAAAGACCAATGCGTATAAGGTGGCCAAGTTTAGTGGGAAACTAGAGGATTGGGAACATTTTAAACAACAGCAATGAATGACTAAAAAAGCAATAAAGAAAGGAAAGATAGATTACGAAGGTAAACTTGCACAGAACATAAAAACAGATCGTAAAAGCATTTACAGATATGTAAAACGGAAAAGATTGACTAAGGTAAATGTTGGTCCCTTGGAAGATGAGAAGGGGGATTTAATAATGGGAAATGTGGAAATGGCTGAGACTTTAAACAATTATTTTGCTTCGGTCTTCACAGTGGAAGACACAAAATCCATGCCAAAAATTGCTGGTCACATGAATGTGGGAAGGGAGGACCTTGAGACAATCACTATCACTAGGGGGGTAGTGCTGGACAGGCTAATGGGACTCAAGGTAACAAAGTCCCCTGGTTCTGATGAAATGCATCCCAGGGTATTAAAAGAGATGGCGGAAGTTATAGCAGATACATTTGTTATAAACTACCAAAATTCTCTGGACTCTGGAGAGGTACCATCGGATTGGAAAGCAGCTAATGTAACGCCTCTGTTTAAAAAAGGTGGCAGACAAAAGGCAGGTAACTATAGGCCGGTTAGTTTAACATCTGTAGTGGGGAAAATGCTTGAAACTATCATTAAGGAAGAAATAGCAGGACATCTAGATAGGAATAGTACAATCAAGCAGACGCAGCATGGATTCATGAAGGGGAAATCATGTTTAACTAATTTACTGGAATTCTTTGAGGATATAACGAGCATGGTGGATCAAGGTGTACCGCTGGATGTGGTGTATTTAGAATCCAAAAGGCATTCGATAAGGTGCCACACAAAATGTTACTGCAGAAGATAGAGGTGCGCAGATTCAGAGGAAATATTTTAGCATGCATAGAGAATTGGCTGGCGAACAAAAAGCAGAAAGTCGGGATAAATGGGTCCTTTTCGGGTTGGAAATCGGTGGTTAGTGGTGTGCCACAGGGATCGATGCTGGGACCACAACTGTTAACAATATACATAGATGACCTGGAAGAGGGGACAGAGAGTAATGTAACAACATTTGCAGATGACACAAAGATTACTGGGAAAGCGGGTTGTGTGGGGGACACAGAGGGGCTGCAAAGAGATTTGGATAGGTTAAGCGAATGGGCTAAGGTTTTGCAGATGGAATACAATATTGGAAAGTGCGAAGTCATCCACCTTGGGAAAAAAAACAGTAAAAGGGAATATTATTTGAATGGGGACATATTGCATCATGTTGAGGTGCAGAGGGACCTGGGGGTCCTTGTGCATGAATCCCAAAATGTAGTTTGCAGGTGCAGCAGGTAATCAGGAAGGCGAAAGGAATGTTGGCCTTCATTGCGAGAGGGATGTAGTACAAAAGCAGGGAGGTCCTGCTGCAACTTTATAGGGTATTGGAAAGGCCGCACCTGGAGTACTGCGTGCAGTTTTGGTCACCTTACTTAAGGAATGATATACTGGCTTTGGAGGGGGTACAGAGACGATTCACTAGGCTGATTCCGGAGATGAGGGGGTTCCTTATGATGATAGATTAAGTAGACTGGGTCTTTACTCGTTGGAGTTCAGAAGCATGAGGGTGATCTTATTGAAACATTTATAATAATGAAAGGGATAGACAAGATAGAGGCGGAGATGTTGTTTCCACTGGTCGAACTAGGGGGCACAGCATCAAAATACGGGGGAGCCAATTTAAAACCGAGTTGAGAAGGAATTTCTTCGCCCAGAATGTTGTGAATCTGTGGAATTCTCTGCCCAAGGATGCAGTTGAGGCGAGCTCATTGAATGTATTCAAGTCACAGATAGATAGATTTTGAACCAATAGGGGAATTAAGGGTTACAGGGAGTGGGCGGGTAAGTGGAGCTGAATCCACGGCCAGATCAGCCATGATCTTATTGAATGCCAGAGCAGGCTCGAGGGGCTAGATGGACTACTCCTGTTCCTAATCCTGTTCCTAATTCTTATGTTCTTATGTTCTTAAAGTAGAAATAGGAGAGGGAGAGGATACAGGAAATCCCCACTGACATTTGTGATGTCACTGTACACGGTGACAAGCATCTTACCCCATTCTGTCTGTGGGTATCATCTTTAATTTATTCTCCTTTAATTTAGAGAAATGTACCAAAAAACAATTGTTGCTAGAATCTGTTGAGACATTTGCATTTCTTTCTCTGTTTATTTCTCTGCTGTGTTGCTGGGGAAACACTTATTGTGTTTCTGTCACACAATACTCTATTCTGGGACCTCTATTTCTGTGTTTATTGACTTAAACGCCTCACTGGTTCCCATCAAGTGTTCATGGCAGCAAAATCAGATCAACAGAGTCACTTATTGATTAATTTCAAGTCACAACAAGGGCTTATGTTAAGAATATTAACAGTTGGAACAACATTAATAGAAATATCTCGAAACGTAATGTCGGGTTCTGTTTTGTTCAATTAGAACAGATGTGATTTCTATCAAAGGGAATAAATATTAAAATTGATGATTCTGTTCTGAAAGTTCTGCTGCTGAAATCAATGGAACATCCCTGAACAGGCTGCTATTCCACTGGATCTCCAGTTAATGGAAGATTTAATCCACTGAAACTAAACAAATTAAAACAGTGACCAGAGGAATGTCCTGCAATTGCATTGATGTTTGAGCTTTTTACATAGCGCAAGTTGTATTTTCAAATTTTGACATTTACAAACACCTTGCATAGATTATGGGCTCAGGTATCTGGAGTGGTGTTTAGTATCTGTGCCCTTCTGAGTCAGAGGAAAGAGCGATCCCACGGAGCCGAGAATTGAACATATGACAGCTTGTATTTTAAAATGCTGCCATTCAGCTCATCGCGTCTGAAGTTGAGTGCCTGAGCCGAGTCTTACACCGATCGGTTTAATTTCAGGTGCGAGTTCTCGTATCTTGCCTGCGGTGTCGTTTCCACAGTGGGATCTCCACTGGGTCCATATAAAAGTATGAGTGATTCCACAAGGAACAACTGGAAGTGCCCGAGGACGCAGGACTCACGGAACTTGAGTTAAACACTGTGTGAGCTGCACCATCAGAGCAGCTGGAAGCTGGGACTGTCCTCCTTCGAGCCTAGCAGGATCTGGGCACTTATCAGAGGTGTTCAAAATGATGAGGAGTTTTGATCTTGTAATTTGGGATATACTCCATCACTCCCTCCACCCATCCCTCCTGCCCTCCATACCTCCAGCCCTCCATCCATCAATCGCTCCCTCCCTGCACCATCTCGCCCTCCCTACCTACATCCCTCCAACCCTCCATCACTCCACCCATCCCTTGCTCCAATCCTCCCAGCCTCTATCCCTCCTTTGGCCCAACCGATTTTTATTTTTCTCTTTGCAGTTTCTCTCCTTCCAGCTATTAGAATTACTCAGCTGGAATTTTATGAATCCATTTCCTTCACCGGGCTTTCACACATATATACATATAAGAGAGACAGCGAAGTTCAATATATATAGCTAACCCCACCCCAAATAAAACTGACAGAGATAAAAATGGTGAAATTTCCGGAGAGGGAGTTGGCTGGGGAACTGGCACTGGTTAGAAATTCTAGTTGGGGCAATCAGGGTAATTTTCCTTCTTTAAATAAAACAAATAAGGATAACAATTTAAAAGCTTGTTTTAAGACATCGTGGACTTTCAGCTGTTTCTTTCCCTCCACCTTCTCACTGTTCAGGACAGGCCAGTTCCCGCCTGGAGCTCTCTGTCATTCTGTGTACAGGACGGTAGCAGACACGTATTCGCTACGTAGACTGACTTGGAGAAGCTGGGGCTGTTCTCCTTACAGCAGAGAAGGGTGAGAGCAGATTTACCAGATTGGTACCAGGGATGAAAGACTAGGAACACTAGTTAGGACCCAGCTGGAATAATGTGTTCAATTCTGAGCACCACACTTTAGGAAGGACGTGAAGACCTTCGAGAGGGTACAGAAGCAATTTACTGGAAAGGCATCAGGAATGGGGGTTTCAACTTACGTGGAGAGACTGGAAAAGATGGGGCTGTTCTCCTTCGAGCAGAGAATGTTAAGAGGAAATTTAGTAGACTAGTACGAGGCAGCGGAAGGAGCGTGCAGCAAACCAGTCTGACCCACCCTTTCCTTCAACGGCTGGATTTCCCACCTGCGACAGAGACTGTAAATCCCAAATTGGACTGTTCAGTCACGTAAGAACTCACTTTTAGAGTGGACGCAAGTCTTCCTCGACTTCCAGGGGCTGCCTATGCCTATGATGATGACCAGGAAAGAGGGACATCAGTTAATGTGGAGAGACTGGAGAATATTTTATTGGTCTCCTTAGAGGAGAGAAGACGAAGAGAAGATTTGATAGAAGTGTTTAACATCATCAAGGGTTTAGATAGAGTAACTAAATATAAACTGTTTCAGATGTAAGGTGATTAACAAAAGAACTAGAGGCGATATGTGGACGAACTTCTCTATGCAACCACTAGTTAGGATTTGGAGAGTATGGCCTGATAGGGTGCTAGATGCAGATTCAATAGTATCTTTCAAAAGGAAATTGTATAAATACTTGAATGAGAATAAAAAGCAGGGATATCGGGAAAGAGTGGGGGAGTGGGACTAAGTGGATTGCTCTTCGAAATAGCCAGCACAGACTCTATGGACTGAATTGCCACTTTCTGTGCCGGACTGATCTATGAGTGACCATAACGTGGTTGAATTTCAAATTCAGTTGGAGGTAGAGAGAGTTCATTGTCAAACCAGTGTCCTCAGGTTTAATCAATAAGACTACAAAGGTATGAGGGCGGAGTTGGCCAAAGTGGACTCGGAAAATAGATAAACGTATGGGGCAGTTGATGAGCAGTGACAGACAATTAACGAAATATTTCATGTCTCTCAACAAAAATATATCCCAATTAAGAGAAGGGATAACCATCCGTCGCTAAATAAGGAAATAAAAGGCAACAAATGAAAGACTAACAAAATGATTAGAAAAATAGAAACATAGAATCATGTAAAATACTTCCAGGAGTAGGCCATTCGACCCTTCGAGCCTGCTCCACCATTCTACATGATCATGACTGATCATTCAATTTCAGTACCGCATGAATGCTTTCTCTCCATACGCCTTGATACATTTGGCCAAAATGGCCACATCGAACTCCCTTTTGAATATATCCAGCGAACTGGCATCAACAACTTTCTGTGGTAGGAAATTCCACAGGTTCAAAATTCTCTGAGTGAACATAGACTATGTATGTTAATTAGCATGAAATATATATATACAGATAGCAAGAGTTTCTATAGGAATATAAAAAGGAAAGATTGGCGAGACTTAATGTTGGTCCCTTAGAGGACTAGACCGGGGAATTAGTAATGGAGAACATGGAAATGGCAGAAACTCTGAACAAATATTTTGTATTCGTCTTAGTTTTAAATGCCTGGCCCCTTATTCTAACATCATTCCCTCCAGTTCTAGTGTCCCCTATCGATGGAAACATCCTCTCTGCACCCACCTTGTCAAGCCCCCTCATAATCTATTAGGTTTCGAGAGGATCACCTCTCATTCTTCTGAATTCCAAAGAGTAGAGGTCCAACCTCCTCAACCTTTCCCCATAATCAATCCCCTCATCTCTGGAAGCATCCTTGTGAAACTTCTCTGAACGTCCTCCAAAGCAAGTATATCATTTCGTAAATATGGGAACCAAAACTGCACGGAGTATTCCACGTGTGGCCTCACTTATATCCTGGGCAACTGTAGCAAGACCTCCCTGCTTTTATACTCCATCCCCTTTGCAATAAAGGCCAAGATTCCATTGGCCTTATTGATCACTTGCTGTACCTGCATACTAACCTTTTGTGTTTCATGCACAAATGCCCCAGGTCCTGCTGTACTGCAGTACTTTGCAATCTTTCTCCATTTAAATAATAACTTGCTCTTTGATTTTTTTCTGTCAGAGTGCATAACCTCATATTTTACAACATTATACTCCTCTGACAAAGTTTTGCCAAATCACGTAGCCTGTCTATGTCCTTTTGCAGATTTTATGTGTTCTCCTCACACATTGCTTTTCCTCCCATCTTTGTATCATCGACAAACTTGATTATGTTACACTCAGTCCCTTTCTCCAAGTCGTTAATATTGATTGTAAATCGTTGGGGACCTAGCACTGATTCCTGCGACACCCTACTGGTTAATGATTGTCAACCCGAGAATGAACTATGTATCCCTACTCTCTGCTTTCTGTTCATAAGCCAATCCTCTATCCATGCTAATATATTACTCCCAACCCCGTGAACTTCTATCTTGCACAGTAACCTTTTATGTAGCACCTTGTCAAATGCCTTGTGGAAGTCGAACTGCAACACATCAATGTGTTCCCCTTTATCCACCCTGTTCATTACATCCTCAAATAATTCTAGCAAATTTGTGAAACATGACTTACCTTCATAAATCCATGCTGACTCTTCCTGACAGAATTATGCTTTTCCAAAAGTTCTACTACTGCTTCTTTAATAATGAACTCCAACATTTTCCCAACTTCAGATGTTAGGCGAACTGTTCTATAATTCCTAGCTATTTGTCTGCCTCCTTTTTAAATTGGGGCGTTAAATTTGCAGTATTCCACTCTGCTGGGGCCTCTCCAGAATCAGGGGAATTTTGGTAAATTACAACCAATGCATCCACTATCCCTGTCTAAACTTCTCTTAAGATGCAAGGATGCAAGCCATCAGGTCCAGGGAATTTATCTGCCTTTAGTCAATTATCTTACTGTGCACCGCCTCCTTCGTGATTGTGATTGTGTTAAGTTCCTCGCCCCGCTACAGCCCATTGACGATCCACTGTTGGAATATTTTTAGTGTCCTCTACCCTAAAGACTGATAAAAAATATTTGTTCAGCGTTCTGCCATCTCCATGTTCCCAATTCCTAATACCATAGTCTCGTCCTCGAAGGGACCAACATTTACTCCAGCCACTCTTTTACTTTTTATATACCTACAGAAACTCTTGCGATCTATTTTTATATTTCGTGCCAGTTTACTTTCATACTCCATCTTTCCTTTCTAAATCATTGTTTTAGTCGTGCTTCGATGGCTTTTTAACGTTTCCAAATCTTCTGTCCTCCCATTAGACTTGGCCAGTTAGCGCTTGTTTTTAATTGAATACCGTCCTTTATTTTCTTAGTTAGCCATGGATTGATATCCTTTCTCTTACACCCTTTCGTCCTCAACAGAAAATATTTTTCTTGAGAGATCTTTGAGCGATGAGGGAATAAATGGTTATGGGGAGTGATCAGAGAAGTTGAGCTGAGTCCATGATCAGATCAGCCATGATCTTATTAAATGGTGGAGCAGGCTCAAGGGGCCAGGTGGCCTACTCCGAATCCTATTTCTTCTGTTGTTATCATTATATTACGCTAGGCACTGTCACTATTTATATCACACTCGACCCTGTCTCTGTTTATATTACACTAGACCCTGTCTCATTTAACATTACACTAGACAATGTCTCTGTTTTTATCACACTCGGCCCTGTCTCTTCTTAAATTACAGTAGACCCTGTCTCTATTTACATTACACTAGCCCTGTCTCTGTTTATATTACACTAGATCCTGTCTCATTTAATATTACACTAGACGATGTCTCTGTTTATATTGCACTAGGCCCTGTCTATATATATATTACACTAGGCCCTGTCTCTGTTTATATTACACTAGACCCTGTCTCTGTTTATATTACAGGAGACCATGTCTCTGTTTATATTGCACTCTGCCCTGTCTCTGTTTATATTACACTAGGCCCTGTCTCGATTTACATTACACTAGACCCTGTCTCTGTTTATATTACACTAGACCCTGTCTCTGTTTATATTACACTGGACCCTGTCTCTCTTTATATTACACTTGACCGTGTCTCCGTTTATAAAACACTTGAGCCTGTCTCTGTTTATAATACACTGGGCCCTGTTTCTGTTTTGATTACATGAGTCCATGTCTCTGTGTATGTAACTCTGGACCCTGTTTCTGTTTATATTAGACTGGACGATTTCTCTGTTTATATTACACTAGACCCTGTCTCAGTTTATATTACACTAGACCTGCCTCTGTTTATATTACACTAGATCGTGTCTCATTTAATGTTACACCAGACGATGTCTCTGTTTATATTGCACACGGCCCTGTCTATATGTATATTGCACTAGGCCCTGTCTCTGTTTATATAACACTAGGCCCTGTCTCTGTTTATATTACACTAGACCCTGTCTCTGTTTATATTACACTCGACCCTGTCCCTGTTTATATTACACGAGACTCTGTTTCTGTTTTTGTTACACGAGATCCTGTCTCTGTAAATGTTACACTAGACCTTGTCTCTGTTTATATTACAGGAGACCCTGTTCCTGTTTATATTACACTAATCCCTGTCTCTGTTTATATTTTATAGACCCTGTCTCCGTTGATATTACACTAGACCCTGTCCCTGTTTATATTACACCAGACCCTGTATCTGTTTATATTGCACTAGACCCTGTCCCTGTTTATATTACACTACACCCTGTCCCTGTTTATATTACAAATTACCCCGACCCTGTTTAAATTACGCTGGACCCGGTCTCTGTTTGTAATTCACTACACTCTGCCCCTATTGATATTACACCACACCCTGACCCTGTTTATATTACACTAGCCCCTGTCTCTTTTTATATTACAATGGACACTTTCTCTGTTTGTATTACACTAGGCACTGTCTCTGTTTAGATTACAGTGCACCCTGTCTCTGTTTGTATTACACTAGGCCCTGTCCCTATTTATATTGCACTAGACCTTGTCTCTGTTTATTTTACTCTACACCCTGTCTCTGTTTATATTACAAAAGATACTGTCCCTGTCTCTATTACACTCGACTCTGTCTCTGATTATATACACTCGACAATGTCTCTGTTTATATTGCACGAGACCCTGTCTCCATTTATGTTACACTGGGCCATGTATACATTGTACTTCACAAGACAATGTCTGTTTGTTGTCAAACGAGGCTCAGTATGTCTCACTTTTGACTCGGTCTCAGATAATTTCGTGATAAACTCCCACTCCAGGGACTATAAGTCAATTTATTGTAAAACAGACCCTGTCTCAGTTATTTCTGGACTTGACCTTGCATTTGTTCGATAGACAAAAGATATATAGATGGATCGAATATGTAAATAAAGATATATATATGTGTGTGTGTGGGAGGATGCAATAATTTTTGATTAGAACATAGTTTTAGTTTCGTTAATAGCTATCAAGTTTTGTGTGCAATGTCTCATTGATCTGGTATTGTGTGGCAATATTTCTGTTGAGAAGATGGGGTGAATCTTGTAACATCTCCCAGAGATGGACTGGGATTGAGTGGCAGGACTGAAGGAGAGCCATTCACTGCACCGTGCACTACTGAGTGGCAAGCTGTGTGTTAAAGATCACTCATTCACACTTGTGTTGTCCTGTGCCAATTTCTCCCAGTTCTTTAATGTTGAGGATTGTGTTTCATGCAGTATTTTCTATTGAACTTTCACATGGCCCACTGATTGTGCCAGAGAGAGCCTGGAACTGGGACTTCACAGCACCGGCAGATGGGTGGCGGCAGGGTCCTAATGTCCAGGAACAAATGATCACATTAAGTTGACACGAACTGAAGTGTGCACACACAAAGTGTTTGCTATATGTGTATTTGTGTGTGTATGTGTGTGTGTATAAGAGATTGTGTGTGTATATGTGTGTGTGTATGTGTGAATACGTTTGTGTCTGTGTCTGTGTGTATGTACAAAACACATCATTAATAGTGCACAGCACAAAGATAAATGATTAGCTTCAACCATTATTTTTCAGCATTTTATTGTCTTCAACAGCTAATTGCAGATCGTTTAATCCTTTAATGTTTATTGCTAAAACATTGTCTTGCGTGCTCTTGTTTAGAACGTGATGTCACACTTACCATTGCATTCCCAAGGTGGCCATGTCTGTCCGCAGTATTCAGTGGGAAAGGGGATTAAATCACACCGAGCATAGCCAGTCTCTGAGCTTTATTGTCCAGTGATCACCTCAGCATCACACAGAATCCCCTGATGTACACCTTGCGTGTGGGATTATTGGTGCAAGTGATGGTAAAAATGAAACTGCACCTGTACCTGGAATGAGATTAATAAATCTGTAATTACCTGACTTATTGTTTCTCTCATTTCACCGGGTCCGGTCACAGATTTTACTGCACTAGATACAGTCTCAGTTCATATGGTTGATGTGGTGGACTTCCAAAAGATGTTTGATAAAGTGCCTTGATAATATCCTTGCCAGCATAGTTGAAGCCCACAGCATAAAGGGGATAGTGGCAGCATGGATATGAAATTGGCTGAGTGACCGCAACCAGAGAGTAGTGGTGACCGGTTGTTTTTTTTGGTTGGAGGAAGGTATACAGCGGTGTTCTGCAGCGGTTGGTACTAGGAACACTGCTATTCTTGATTTATATTCATGACTTACATTTGGGTGTTGGGGAACAATTCAAAATTTTCAGATGACACATAGCTTGGAGGTATAGTGAACAGTGTCATAGTGATGACTTCAAGAGGACATAGATGTGTTGGTGGAATGGGTGGACACATGGCAAATGAAACGGAGAAAGGTGTGACGTGATACATTTTGGTAGGAAGAATGAGGAGAGGCAATATAAACTAAAGGGTAGAATTCTAAAGGGGGTGCATGAACACTGTGACCTGGGGGGATTTGTGCACAAATCATTGAAGATGGCAGGGCCGGCTGAGAAAGTGGTTAAAAATATTATGGGATCCTGGGCTTCATAAATAGACGCACAAAATACAATCAAAAGGAAGATATGATGAACATTAAAAAACACTGGTTCAGCCTCAAGTGGATAATTGTGTCCAATTCTGGGCATCGCACTTTAGGAAGGATATGAAGGTCTTACAGAAGACTCAGAAAATATTTACAAATGTGATTCCACGGATAAGGTACTTCTGTTACATGGATAGTCTGGCGAAGCTGGGGTTGTTCTCATTCGAGCAGGGAAAGATCAGATGAGATTTGAGAGAGGTGTTCAGAAAAACAAACAGCCTAGACAGAGTAGCTGGAGAGAAACTGTTCCAATTAGTGGCAGGGTGGAGAACAGAAGACACATATTTAAAGTATTAGCCGGAAGAACCAAAGGTGACATGAGGAAAACTTTTTTAAGCAGCGAGTGGGGAGGATCTGGATTGCACGGCCTGCAAGGGTGGGGGAGTCAGAATCAATCATGAAGTTGCAAAGGGAATTGGATAAGTTCCTGAAGGAAGACAATACACAGGTCTATGGGAAACGGCGGGGAAGTGGACTCGCTGAAATACTCTTGCAGAGAGCGGCACGGGCTATATGGGCCGAATGGCCCTCTTCTTTTCTGTAACCATTCTATGATTCTATAATACACCAGGCCCACTCTCAGTTATTACTACACTAGACCCAACCTCAGTTTATATTACCCCATCCATCACATTAAATATTCACTCCCTCCACCACCGGCGCACCATGTCTGCAGTTATTACTATCCACAAGATGCATTTCAGGAACTTGCCAAGACATCTTTGGCAACACCCCACAAACCTGCGAGCTCTTCCACCGAAAAGGACAAGGGCAGCTGGCTGAATGTAACACCATCACCTCCACGTATCCCTCCAAATCACAAACCATCCTTACTTGGAAATGTATTACCGTTCCTTCATAGTCGCTGGGTAAAATTCGTGGTACCCCCTCCCGAACACTGTTGCAGTCCCTTCACGGCATGGTCTGAAGCGGTTCAAGGCGACAGCTCACCACCTGCTTCGAAAGGCCAATTAGTGATGGACAATCGATGTCGGCCTAGTCACCGACACCCACACCCACATGCCAGGAACTAATAAAACAATGTCCCTGTATCAGTAATTACTGCACTGGGCCCTACCTCAGTTACAACTGCACATGAACTACTAATATTGTTCTAGGCCTGTCTCAGATATTACTGGAATGTGCCATACCTTTGTTTTTGTTACGCAAGACCCTTTCTCTGTTCATATTAAACTAGACAAGGACACTGTTTACATTACACTCACTCCATTCTTCCATATTACTTAACCTCTACCATGTCTCTGTTTGTGTGAGACTAGATCCTGTCACCGTTATAACTGCACTAGAACATGCCTCTGTTTATAATAAAGTAGACCAAGTCAGTGTTTATGTTACATTACACCCTGACTCAGTTATTTTGCACTAGACCCTGTAACTCCCAGGGCATGTAAGCATGTGCCAGAAACAGAGGAAAGTGCACACTGCACTGCTCCATCAAACACTCCCAGAGCAGGTACAGCATGTCTCAGGTAAAGTGTAATGCTCCCTCTGCACCGTCCCATCAAACACTTCCAGGGCAGGTACAGCACGTTGTAGATACAGATTAAAACTCCCTCTACATTGTTCCATTTAATATTCCCACATCCTTTAATGCACTGGTCATATTTTGGAATAAAGCTCCCTCTGCGCACTCCAATCAATTTGGTTCGAGGCATATCATTAGGGCTCAAGGACAACTTTTGTTAGATGTTGAAATCTGGTTGTGGGGGAATGTCAATGATCTATTCTTGAGAGACAAGATGGAAAGTGGAAATAGGAGAGGGAGAGTATACAGGACATCTCCACTGACACATTTAAGATGTCACTATGTACTGTGACTAGAATCTTTCTCCATTCTGTCCATGGGTATCATCTATAATTTATTCTCCTATAATTTCGAGAAATGTACCAAAAAACAATTTTTGCTGGCATCCGTTGAGACATTGACCAGAGGAGTGTTCTACAATTGCACTGATGTGTGAGCTTTTCACATATCGCAAAGTGTATTTTAAACCGTTGACATTTAGAAACAAGTTACATTTATGCAGTACATTTCATGACCGCATGATGTTCCAAAGTGTTTTACAGCCAATGAATTATTTTGGAAGTGTGTTTCTTGTTGTAATGCAGGAAATGTGGCAGCCAATGTGAGCACAGCAAGATCCCACAAACAGCAATGATCAGATAATCTCTTCTTCAGATGTTAGTTGAAGTTTAAATATTTGCGCTGTGAACTCTGGAGATCTTCTCTGCTCTTCAAGGTAGTGCCTTGAATCCTTTAAATCCAACTGAGTGGGAAGATTGAACCTCAGCTTAATGTCTGCACCGAAAGATTCCCACTGGGTCCATACAAATGTCTCAGAGATTCCGCAAAGGAACATCTGGAAGTGCGCGAGGCAGAGGACTCGCCAATTCTGCTGACGATACGAAGGTTGGTGGCAAACCGAACTGTGAGAAGGACACGAAAAATCTGCAGAGGGTTATAGACAGGCTAAATGAGATGGCAAACATCTGGCAGATGGAGTATAATGTTGGATAACGTGAGATTGTCCACTTTGGCAGGAAAAATAGAAATGTAAATTAAGATTGCACTGGAGAAAGATTACAAAGTGCTGCAGTACAGAGGGATCTGGGGGTCCTTGTGCATGAAACACAAACAGTTAGTATGTCGGTACAGCAATTAGTCAGGAAGGCAAATGGAATGATGGCCTTTATTGTGAGGGCGATGGAGTATAAAACGAGAGAAAACCTGCTACAACTGTGCAGGGTATTCACGATGTAGATTCCGGAGAAGAGGCTGGTTGACTTATGATGATCGTTTGAGTAAGTTGGGCTTATACAAATTGGAGTTCAGAAGAGTGAAAGATGAACTTACGTAATATATAAGATGATAGTGAGGACTTCAAGAGAACATAGACATGCGGTTGGAATGGGTGGACACATGGCAAAGAAACGGAGAAAGGTGTGACTTGAAGCATTGTGGTAGGAAGAATGAGGAGAGGAAACTTAAACTAAAGGGTACAATTCGAAAGGGGGTTCATGAACACAGAGACCTGGGGGTACGTGTGCAAAAATCATTGAAGTTGGCAGGGCCGGCTGAGAAAGTGGTTAAAAAGATTATGTGATCCTGGGCTTCATAAAGAGAGGCATAGAATACATCAGAAATGAAGTTATGATGAACGTTTGTAAAACACTGGTTCAGCCTCAACTGGAATATTGTATCCAACTCTAGGCACTGCACTTTAGGAACGATATGAAGGCATTAGAGAGGATTCTGAAAAAAATTACAAACACGGTTCCAGGGATAAGGTCCGTCGGTTACATGGATAGTCTGGAGAAGCTGGGGTTGTTCTCCTTAGAGCAGAGAAATTGAAATGAGAATTGATAGAGGTGTTCAGATTCATCAGCGGTCTCGATAGAGTAGCTGGAGAGAAACTGTTCCCATTGGCGAAAATGTCGAGTACAGAGGACACAGATTTAAGTTGATCAGAAGAAGAACCAAAGGCGACATGGGGAAAACATTTTTACGCAGCGAGTGGTTAGGATCTGGAATGCATGGCCTGAAAGTGTGGTGGGGACAGATTCAATCTTGGCATTCCAATGGTAATTGGATAAGTGCATGAAGGAAGAAAATTCACAGGGCCACGTGAAAGGGCGGGTGAGTGGATTGGCTGAAATACTGTTGCAGAGAGCGTATTGGATTTTATGGGCTGAAAGGGCTCATTTTGTGCTGTCACCGTTCTACAATTCGATAATACACCAGAGCCTGTCTCAGTTATTACTATATTAGACCCTGCTCCAGTTTATATTACCCCATCCACCACGTAAAATATTCACTCCCTCCACCACCGGCGCACCATATCTGTGGGGATTACTATCCAAAAGATGCATTGCAGCAACTCGCCAAGACATCTTCGGCAGCAACTCCCAAACCTGCGACCTCTTCCACCTAGAAGGACAAGGGCATCAGGTTCATGGGAGCAACAGCACCTCCACGTACGCCTCTAAATCACACACCATACTGACTTGGACATTTTTCAGCATTCCTTCATAGTCGCTGGGTCAAATTCATGGCATCCTCTCCCTAACACTGTGGGAGTCCCTTTATCACACGGTCTGCAGCGGTTCAAGGTGGCAGCTCACCAACTGCTTCCCAAGGGCAATTCGGGAAAGACAGTCAATGTTGGTCTAGTCACCAAGACCCACACCCACATGTCAGGCACCAATAAAACAATGTCCCTGTATCAGTAAGTACTGCGCTGGGCCCTACAACAGTTAATACTGCACCAGAACTACTAATATTGTTGTAGGCCCAGTCTCAGATATTACTGGAAAATGCCATCCCTTTTTTCTATTACACAAGTCCCTGTCTCTTTTTATTTTAAACTAGACAAGGACACTTTTTTATCTAGCCCCATTCTTTCATATTACCAAATTAGACCTTGTCTCTGTTTATATTAAACTAGACCCTGCTTCAGTTGTTACTGCATTAAACCCTGCAAATCCCGGGGCAGGTACAGCATGTGTCAGATACAGAGTAAATCTCCCTCTCCACTGCCCCATCAAAGACCCCAAGGGAGGTACAGTATGGGGTTGATTCACTGAAAAGCTACCTCTACATTGTCCCATCAAACACTCTCAGATCATTTAATGCACAGGTCATATTTTGGATTAAAGCTCCCTCTGCGTACTCCAATCAATTTGGTTCGAGACATATCATTAGGGCTCAAGGAAAACTTTTGTTCGATGTTAACATCTAGTTGTGGGGGAATGACAATTATCCATTCTTGAGAGACAAAAATGAAAGTGGAAATAGGAGAGGGAGAGGATACAGGAATTCCCCACTGACACATTTGTGATGTCACTATATATTGTGACTAGAATCTTTCGCCATTCTGACCGTGGTTATCATCTTTACTTTATTCTCCTATAACTTAGAGAAATATACCAAAAAATTATTGTTGCTGGAATCTGTTGAGTCATTTGCATTTCTTTCTCTGTTTATTTCTCTGCTGTATTGGTGGGGAAACATTTATTGTGTTTCTGTCGCTCAATACTCTAATCTGGGTGTTCTATTTCTGTGTTTATTTATATAAACGCCACACTCGTTCACATGAAGTGTTCATGACAGCAAAATCAGATCAACAGAGGCAATTATTGATTCGTTTCAACTCACAACAAGATTTATTTTAAGAATATTTACAGTTGGAAGAACATTAATGGAAATATCTCGAAAAGTGACTTTGGCTTAACTTTTATTCAATTAGAACAGATGTGATTTATATCAAAGGGAACAAATATTAAAATTAAAAATTCAGTTCTGAAAGCTCTGTTGCCGAACAGACTGCTATTCCACTGGAACTCCCGTTAGTGGAAGATTTAAGCCATTGAAACTAAACAAGTTAAACCAGTGACCAGAGGAGTGTCCTACAATTGCATTGATGTGTGAGCTTTTCACATATCGCAACTTTTATTTTCAAATGTTGACATTTAGAAACATCTTGCATGTATATAGCACCTTTCATGATCTCATGATGTCCCAAAGTGTTTTACATACAATGAATTACTTTGGAAGTGTGATCACTGATGAAATGTCGGAAATGTGACAGCCAAATTGCACACAGCACGATCCCACATACAGCAATGAAATAATGATCAGATAATTTGTTTTTCAGATGTTGGTTGAGGGATAAATATTTGCCTTGGAAACCCTGGAGAACTCCTGTGTTCTTTAAGATAGTGTCATGAGTCCTTCAAATCCAACTGAGTGGGAAGATGGGACCTCAGTTTCATGTCTGCCATGAAAGACGTCACCTCTGACCGTTCAGCACTGCCTCAGTACTGGCATCGGGCGTGTTGGCATAGATTATGGGCTCAGGTCTCTGGAGTGGGGTTTAGATTCTGTGACTTTCTGTGTCAGAGGATAGAGCGATCCCACTGAGCCGAGGCTTGAACATATCTGAGCTTATATTTTAAAATGTTGCCATTCAGCTCATCGTGTCTGAAGTTCAGGGCCCGAGCCCAGACTTACACCGATCTGTTAAATTATCAGGGGCGAGTTCTCTTCTCTTGCATGGGATGTCATTCCCACGCTGGGATTTCCACCGCATCCATATAAAAGTGTCAGTGATTCCGCAAGGAACCTCTGGAAGTGCCCGAGGCAGCAGGACTCACGGAACTTGAGTTTTACACTGTGTGAGCTGCACCATCAGATCAGCTACAAGCTGGGACTGTTCTCCTTAGAGCCCAGCAGGTTATGGGCCACTGAATCGAGATGTTCAAAATCATGAGGAGATTTGATCGGGTAAATTGGGAGAAAATTCATCGCCATCTCCCACCATCTCTACGTCCCTCCACCCGTCTTTCCTTCCCTCCCTCCCTTCATTTCTCCCTCCAATCCTGCTGACCTCCATACATCCATCTCACCCTCCATCAATCGCTTCCCCTTGCACCATCCCTCCCTCTCTCCGTCCAGTCCTCCACCCCTCCATCACTCCATCCCTCCCTTGCTCTACTCCTCCCTCCCTCCATCCCTCCCTCAGCCCAACTGGTTCTTATTTTTTCCTATCATCGTTGAGGATTCCTCAGCTGGATTTTTCTGAATCCAATTCCTTCACCGGAATTTCATATATATTAACAAATAAGAGAGAGAGAGCGAGGATAAATATATAAAAAAACTGACAGAAATAAAATTGTGATCATTGCTGAGAGGGAGTTGGCTGGGGAACTGGCACTGGGAAGAAATTCTAGTTGGAGCACTCAGGGTATTTTTCATTTTTAAAATAAAACAAATAAGGGGACTAGTTTAAAAACTTGTTTTAAGACATCGTCGACTTTCAGATGCTCTTTTTTCCACCCCCTTCTCGCTGTTGAGGACGGGCCAGTGCCCGGCTGGAGCTCGCGGCCATTGTGTGTACTGGATGGTAAGACTCATGCTCTCGCTATGCGGACAGACTTGAAGAAGCTGGGGCTGTTCTCCTTACAGCAGATAAGGGTGAGGGGAGATTTACCAGATTGGTACCAGGGATGAATGACTAGAAACACTAGTTCGGCCCCAGCTGGAGTATTGTGTCCAAATCTGGGCACTACACTTACATTAAAACTTACGAAAGGCTGAAGAAGAGATTTACTGCAAATGCGACAGGGATGTGAGATTCAAATTATGTGGAGTGACTGGAGAAGCTGTGGCTGTTCTCCTCAGAGCAGAGAAGGTTAAGAGGAGATTTAGTAGATTAATAACGGGCAGCGGAAGGAACATGCATCAAATAAGTCGCAACCACCCTTTCCTTCAACGACTCTCTTTCCCACCTGTGACATGGACAGTAATTCCTGTATTGGACTGTTCAGTCACCTATGAACTCACTTTTCGAGTGGAAGCACGTCTTCTTCGATTTCCAGCGACTACCTATGCCTATGATGATGAACAAGCATGAGGGACTTCACTTAATGTGGAGACACTGGAGAAGATTGGATTGTTCTACTTGGAGGATAGAAGGTAAAGGACATGTTTAAATGAATAGTACCAAAAATGAGGGACTGCAGTTATTATGGAGAGACTGGAGAAGATAGGATTCTCTTCCTCAGAAGAGAGAAGACCAAGAGGAGATTTGATAGAAGTGTTTAAAATCATCAAGGGGTTAGATCGAGTAATTAAATAGAAACTGTTTCAGATGTAAGGTGATTGACAAAAGAACCAGCGGTGATATGTGGACGAACTTCTCTATGCAACCACTGGTTAGGACTTGGAGAGTACGGCCTGATCGGCTGCTAGATATAGATTCAAGAGTAGCCTTCCAAAGGAAATTGTATAAATCCTGAAGGAGACCAAAATGCAGGGATATCGCTAAAAATCGGGGGAGTGGGACTAACTGGATTGCTCTTCGAATCTGCTGGCTTAGACCCTTTGGGCTGAAATGTCACCTTCTGTGCTGCACGAATCTATGAATGACCGTAACATGGACGAATTTCAAATTCAGTTGGCGGGTGAGAGAATTCGTCCCCAAACTAGTGGCTGAAGCTTAAATACAGGGGGCTGTAAAAGTATGAAGGCAGAGTTGGCTAAAGTGGACTGGGAATATAGATAAAAGAAGGGAGGGTTGATGAGCAGTGGCAGACATTTAAGTAGATATTTCATAAATCTCATTAAAAATATATTGCGATGAGGAGGCAAGACGATAAGAAAAGCTATAACCATCCATGGCTAACTGAGGAAATAAGGGATGGTATCAAATTGAAAACAAATGCGTACAATCTTGCCAAGACTAGTGGGAGGCCAGAGGATTGGGAAACTTTTAAAAGCCAGCAAAGAACAACTAAACAGATGATGAAGAGAGGAAAGATTGATTACGAAAGTAAACTAGCACGAAATATTAAAAACAGATAGTAAGAATTTCTACAGCTCCATAAAAAGGAAAAGAATGGCTAAAGTAAATGTTGATACCCTGGAGGATGAGACTGGGGAAATAATAATGGAGAACAGGGAAATGGCAGAGAAGTTAAACAAATATTAGTATCAATCCTCACCGTAGAAGACACTGAAAACATCCCAATAGTGGATAATCAAGGAGCTATATAGAGGGAGGAACTTATTACAATCACTGTCAGTAACGAAGTAGTACTCAGTATAATAATTGGACGAAAGGCGGACAAGTCCCCTGTACTGATGGCTTACATCGGAGGGTCTTAAAGAAGTGGTTGCAGAGATAGTGGATGCATTGGTTGTAATTTACCAACATTTCCTGGAATAGAAGCATAGGAATATAGAAACATAGAAAATAGGTGCAGGAGTAGGTCATTCGGTCCTTCGAGCCAACACCACCATTCAATAGGATTATGGCTGATCATTCCCTCAGTACCCCTTTCCAACTTTCTCTCCATACCCCTTGATACCCTTTGACGTAAGGGCCATTTCAAACTCCCTATTGAATATATCCAATTAACTGGCATCAACAACTCTCTGCGGCAGGGAATTCCACAGGGTAACAACTCTCTGAGTGAAGAAGTTTCTCCTCATCTCAGCCGTAAATAGCCTACTCCTTATCCTAAGACTATGTCCACTGGTTCTGGACATGCCCAACATCGGGAACATTCTACCAGCATCTAACCTGTCCCGACCCAACATAACCTTGGGGTACTGAAGTTACATGTTCAGCCATGAACTCATTGAATGGCGGAGCATGCTAGAAGGGCCGAATGGCCTACGCCTGCACCTATTTTCTATGTTTCTATGTTTCTATGAGATCCCCTCTCATCCTTCTAAACTCCAATGTATAAAGGCCCAGTTGATCCAGTGTCCTCTCATATATCAGTCCAGCCATCCCGGGAATCAGTCTGCTGAACCTTCGCTGCAGTCCCTCAACAGCAAGAACCTCCTTCCTCAGAGTAGGAGACCAAAACTGAACACAATATTCCAGGTGAGGCCTCATCAAGGCCCTGTACAACTGCAGTAAGACCTCCCTGCTCCTATACTCAAATCCCTTAGCTATGAAGGCCAACATACCATTTGCCTTCTTCACCGCCTGCTGTACCTGCATGCCAACTTTCAATGACTGATGAATCATGATACCCAGGTCTCGTTGCACATTTTCGTTTCCTAATCTGTCGCCATTCAGATAATATTCTGTCTTCGCGTTTTTGCCCCCAAAGCGGATAACCTCACATTGATCCGCATTATACTGCATCTGCCGTGCATTTGCCCACTCAGCTAACCTGTCCAAGTCACCCTGCAGCCTCTTTCCCCCTCACAGCTCAAACCGCCACCCAGTTTCGTGTCATCTGTAAACGTGGAGATATTACACTAAATTCCTTCATCTAAATCATTGATATATATTGGAAAGAGTTGGGGTCCAAGCACTGAGCCCTGCGGCAATCCACTACTCACTGCCTGCCATTCTGGAAAAGGACCAGGTAATCCCGATTCTCTGCTTCCTTTCTGCCAACCAGTTCTCTATCCATGAGAGGATTGGCTAACTAACAAATCGGAGAGTAGGGATAAATGGTTCATTTTCCAGTTTGCAAATATTGACTGGTGGAGTGCCGCAGTGTTCGGTGCTGGGTCGTCAAGTATTCACAAACTGTAGTGTTGACTTAGATGAAGGGACCGAGTGCAATGTTACCGCGTTTGCTGATGATGCAAAGATGGGTGGGAAAGCAAATTGTGAGGTGGACACAAACAATCTACCATAGGATATCGACAGGTTAAGTGACTGGGCAAAACTGTACAGGGTATTGGTGAGGCCATCCCTCGAGTACTGCGTACAGTTTTGTTCTCCGTATTTAAGGAAGGATACACTAGCATTGGAGGCTGTTCAGAGAAGGTTCACTAAGTTGAATGTGGAGATGAGGCGATTGATTTATAAAGATAGTTTGAGAAGGCTGGGCCGATACACATGGGAGTTCAGAAGAATGAGAGATGAGCTTGTGGAAACACATAAGATAATGAGGGGGCTCGACAAGGTGGCTGCAGAGAGGATATTTCCACTCATAGGGGAAAATAAAACTAGGGGACATAGTCTCAGAATCAGGGGCCGCTTATTTAAAACTAAGATGAGAAGGAATTTATTCGTTCAGTGACTTGTAAATATATGGAATTCTCTGCCGAGAGAACAGTGGAGGCTGAGTCAATGAATATATTTAAGGCGGAGAAAGACAGATATTTGAGTGAAAAGGGAATAAAGGGATATGGGGAGCGGGCAGGGAAGTGGAGTTGAATCCATGATCAGATCATCCATGATCGTATTAAATGGCGAAACAGGCGCGAGGTGTAAGGTGGCCGATTTCTCCTCCTATTTCTTATGTTCTTATATTTATATTACACTAGACACGGTCTCTGTTTATATTACATTAAGCCCTGTCTCTATTTATTTACACTAGACCCTGTCTCTGTTTATATTACACTAGATCCTGTCTCTGTTTATATTACACTCGGCACTTTCTCTTTTTATATTACACTCGACCCTGCCTCTGTTTATATTACACTAGACCCTGTATTTGTTTATATTTTACACGACCCTGTGCCTGTTTATATTACACGAGACACTGTCCCTATTTATATTAAACTAGGCCCAGTCTCTGTATATATTACAATAGACCCTGTCTTCCTTTATGTTGCACTGGGCCATTTATCCATTGCGCTTCACAAGACAATGTCTGTTGTGTCAACCGTGGCTTATTGTGTCTCACCTTCGCCTCGGTCTCAGGTAGTTTTGGGAGAAATTCCCACTCCAGAGAATATATCTCCATTTATTTTACAACATACCCTGTCTCAGTGATTCCTGCACTTGACCATGCATCTGTTCAATAGACAGAAGATAAAAAGACGGATCGATATATATTAGTATAAATAAAGTATATACATTTGTGGGTGGGAGGCTGCAATACATTTTTGGTTGGAACATGTTTAGTTTCGTTAATCGCCATCAAGAGTTGTGTCCAATATATCATTGATCTGGTGCTGTGTGGGCAATAGCTGTGTTGAGAGCATGGGGTGAATCTTGTAACAATCTCTCAGAGATGGACTGGGATTGAGGGACAGGACTGAAGGGGAGCAATTAATTGCACTTTGCACAACTTCGTGGGACTCTGTGTGTTAAAGTTTACTCATTCACACTTGTGTTGTCCTGAGCCAACTTCTCCGAGTTCTTTAATGTTGACGATTGTTTTCCCTGCTGTATTTTTTATTCAGCTTTCACATGACCCACTGATTGTGTCAGACAGAGCCTCACAGCACCGCCAGATGGCCAGCTGCAGGGTCCTAATGTCCACCGGCAAAAATGTATCCCATCTTATTAACACGAACTGAAAGGAGCAAACACAAAGTGTTTGCAATATTTGTGTGTGTGTGTGTTTGTGTGTATGTGTGCGTATATGTGTGTGTGTACGTGTGTATGTGAATGTGTGTCGTTGTGTGTGCATGTGTGTGTGTTGAGTGAGTGTGTGTGTGTGTGAGTGTGTGTGTGTGTACAAAACACATCATTAATTGTGTGTGCAAGTGCATTCCACAAAGATAAATGATTTGCTTCAACCATTATTCTTCAGCATTTTATTTTATTCAACAGCTAATTGCAGATCGATTAATACCTTTAACAGTTATTGATAACACATTGTCTTGTGTGATCTTGTTTAGAACGTGATGTCACACGGAAAATTCCGTTACAAAGGAGACAATGTCTGTCCGCAGTATTCAGTGGGAAAGGGGATTAAATCAAACCGAGGATAATGAGCAGCCCCCCACCAGTCTCTGGGCTTTATTGTCCAGTGATCACGTCACCATCAAGCAGAATCCCCTAATATACACCTGGAGTGCGTAATTTTTGGTGCAATGAAGGTAACAATAAAACTGCACCTGTCCCTGGCATGAGGTTAATAAATCTGTAATTATCTGACATTGTTTTTCACATTACACCAGACCCCGTCGCAGTTTTTTCTGCACTAGACCCAGTCTCAGTTTATATGGTTGATGTGGTGGACTTCCAAAATGCATTTTTGAAGTGACATGACAATATTCTAACCAGCAAAGTTGAAGCACATAGAATACAAGGGGTAGTGGCAGCATGGATATGAAATTGACTGAGTGACAGTAAACAGAGAGTCGTGGTGAACGATTGTTTTTTTGGACTGGAGGAAGGTATACAGTCGTGTTCTGTAGCGTTGGTACGAGGAACACTGCTTTTCTTGATTTATACTCATGACTTAGATGCACAGGGCATATTTTCATAATTTTCAGAAGACACAGAGCTTGGCAGTATAGTGAAAAGTGAGGACGAAAGTAATGCCTTCAAGAGGATACAGACCTGCTGGTGGAATGGGAGGACACGTGGTAAATGAAACGGAGAAAGGTGTGACGTGATACATTTTGGTAGGAAGAACGAGGAGAGGTAATATTAACTAAAGGGTACAATTCTAAAGGAGTTGCATGAACACAGTGACCTGGGAATATATGCGCACAAATCATTGAAGGTGGCAGGGCCGGCCGAGAAAATGGGTTTAAAAGCATATAGGATACTGGGCTTCATAAATAGAGCCATAGAGTATAGTAGAATGGAAATTATGATGAATGTATATAAAACATTTGTTCAGCGTCAACTGGAGTATTGTGTCCAATTCTGGGCACCGCACTTTAGGAAGGATGTGAAGGTCTCAGAGGATGTTCAGAGCAGATTTAGAAGTGTGGTTCCAGGGATAAGGTTATTCAGTTGCGTGGATAGTCTGGAGAAGCTGGGAGTGTTCTGCTTAGAGCAGAGAAAGTTGAAATGAGATTTGATAGAGGTGTTCAGAAGCATGAGGGGTCCCGACAGAGTAGCTGGAGAGAAACTGTAGAAGGATCGAGAACAGAGGACACAGCTTTAAGGAGCTTGGCAGAAATACCAAAGGCGACATGAGGAAAACGTTTTTACGCAGCGAGTGGTTAGGATCTGGAATGCACGGCCTGAAAGGTTGTGGGGATCAGATTCAATCATGGCATTCCAAAGGCAAATGGATAAGTATCTGAAGGAAAAAGATTCACAGGGTTACGGGAAAGGGCGGAGGAGTGGACTAGCTGAAATACTCTTGCAGAGAGAGGCAAAGGCTATATGGGGCAAATGGCTTCCTTCTGTGCTGTAACCATTCAATGATTCTATAATACACTAGCGCCTGTCTCAGTTATTACTACATTAGACACTGCTGAAGTTTATATTACCCCATCCACCAGGTTAAGTATTCACTCCATCCACCACCAGCGCACCATGTCTGGAGTGATTACTATCCACAAGATGCATTGCAGCAACTCGCCAAGAAATCATCGGCAGCACTTTCCAAACCTACGACCTCTTTCCACCTAGAAATACAAGGGCAGCATGCTCATGGGAACACCATCACCTCCAGGGACCCCTCTAAGTCACACACCATCCTGTCTTGGAAATGTATTACCGTTCCTTCATAGTCGCTGGGTCAAATTCATGGAACCCCCTCCCGAACACTGTGGCAGTCCAGGGACCACACGTTATGCAGCGGTTCAAGGCGGCAGCTCACCACCTGCTTCGCAAGGCAAATTAGGGATAGACATTGAATGTTGGCCGAGTAAGTAACAGCAACACTCACATGCCAGGAACAAATAAAACAATGTGACTGTATCAGTAATTACTGCACTGGGCCCCACCTCAGTTATTACTGCACTAGAACTGCTAATGTTGTTCTAGCCCTTGTCTCAGATATTACTGCAATATGCCATGCCTTTGTTCCGATTATACAAGGCCCTGTCTCTGTTTCTATTTAACTGGACAAGGACACGGTTTATATTACATTTATACCATTCTTTCATATCAATAAACTAGACCATGTGTCTGTTTATACCAGACTGTACCCTGTCATCGTTATCAATGCACGAGAACATCATACTTCTTTTATTAAACTAGACCCTGCCTCAGTTATTACTGCCGTAAACCCTGTAACTCCCGGGGCAGGTACGGAATATGTCAGATAGAGAGGAATGCTCCCTCTACACATCCCCATCAAACAAACCGAGTGCAGGTGCAGCATGGTTTATGTGCAGAGTAATGCTCCGTTTACGCTGAGCTATAAAAGCCTCCCAGTTCAAGAATAGCACGGGTTAGGTACAGAGAAAAGCTCCCTCGACATTGTCCCATCAAACACTCCCAGATCATTTAATGCACAGGTCACATTTTGGATTAAAGCTTCCTCTGTGCACTCCAATCAATTTGGTTGAAGGCATACCTGTCGGGCTCAAGGAAAGCTTGTGTTAGATGTTGACATCTGGTTGTGGGGAAATGTGAATGATCCATTTTTGAGAGACAAGACGGAGAGTGGAAATAGGAGAGGGAGAGGATACAGGAAATCCCCACTGACACATTTGAGATGTCACTATATACGTTGACTAGAATCGTTCACCATTCTGACCGTGGTGATCATCTTTACTTTATTCTCTTACAATTTAGAGAAATGTACTAAAAAACAATTGTTGCTGGAATCTGTTGAGACATTTGCATTTCTTTATCTGTTTATTTCTGTACTTTGTTGGTTGGGAAACATTTATTGTGTTTCTGTCACTCAATACTCGAATCTGGGACTTCCATTTCTGTGTTACATAAACACCTCACTGGTTCGCATGAAGTGTTCATGGCAGTAAAATCAGATCAACAGAGTCACGTATTGAAAAGGCTCAACTCACAACAACAGCTTATTTTAAGAATATTGACAGTTGGTGTAAAGATATAAAAATAGCAAAAACAGTGACTTTGGCTTCAGTTATGTTCAATTAGCACAGATGTGATTTATATCAAAGGGAATAAATAATAAAATGAATATTTCAGTTCCGAAAGTTCTGCTGCGGAACTCAGTGGAACATCTCTGAGCAGGCAGTTAATCCAATGGAACTCCATTTAGTGGAAGATTTAACCCTCTGAAACTAAACAAGTTAAAACAGTGACCAGAGGAGTGTCCTACTATGCATTGATGTGTGAGATTTTCACATATCGCAACTTATTCTATCAAATATTGACATATAGAAACACCTTTCATTTATATAGCGCCTTTCATGACCTCATGATGTCCCAAAGTGTTTTACAGCCATTGAATTACTTTGGAGGTCTCGTCACCGTGGTAATGTAGGATATGTGGCAGCTAATCTGTGCATAGCAAAAGGCCACAAACAGCAATGCAATAATGATCAGATAATCTATTTCTCAGATGTTGGTTGAGTGATAACTGTTTGAGCTGGAAACCCTGGAGAACTCCTCTGCTCTTTAAAATAGTGCCATGAGTCTTTTAAATCCACCTGAGAAGGAAGATTTAATGTCTGCTCTGAACGACGACACCTCTGACCGTGCAGCACTCCTTCAGTACTGGCATCGGGCGTGTCGGTATAGATGATGGGCTCAGGTCTCTGGAATGGGGTTTAGTATCTGTGACCTTCTGAGACAGAGGCGAAAGTGATCCCACTGAGCTGAGGCTTGAACATATCACAGCTTGTATTATAAAATGTTGCCATTCAGCTCATCGTGTCTGAAGTTCAGGGCCTGAGCCCGGTCTTACACCAATCCGTTAATTATCAGGGGCGAGTTCTCTTATCTTGCCTGGGATGTTATTCCCACACTGGGATTTCCAAGGAGTCCATAAGAAAGTGTCAGTGATTGCGCAAGGAACATCTGGAAGTGCCCGAGGAAGCAGGACTCACGGAACTTGAGTTTTACTCTGAGTGAGCTGCACCATCAGAGCAGCTGGAATCTGGGACTGTGCTCTTCAGAGCCGAGAGGTTATGACGGACTTAAGAAAGGTATTCAAAATCATGAGGAGTTTTGCTCGGGTAAATTGGGAGAAAATACATGACTCCCTCCCGTCTCTCCTTCCTTCCCTCCCTTCATCCCTCTTGCCCTCCATATATCCATCCCTCACTCCATCAATTGCTACATTCCTGCACCACGCTTACCTCGCTCCATCCATTCCTCCGCACCTCCCTCCCTCCAAACCTCCATCAGCCCAATCGATTCTTATTTTCCCCTTTGCAGTGTTTCTGCTTCCATCGCTGAGGATTACTGAGCTGGAATTTTCTGCCCCCAATTCCTTCACAGGACTTTCATATATATGAACAAATAAGAGAGAGAGCGCAGGTAAATATATATCTTTAACACCCCATACTACAAAAAACTTACAGAAATAAAATGGTGACCTTTGCGGAGATGGAGTTGGCTGGCGAACTGGCACTGGGTAGAAGTTCTATTTGGAGCAGTCAGGATATTTCCCAATTTTTAAATAAAACAAATAAGGGTAACAATTTAGAACATTGTTTTAAGACACCGTCGACTTTCAGCTGCTCTTTTCCCTCCCCCTTCTCGCTGTTGAGGATGGGCCAGTGCCCGGCTGAAGCTCGCTGCCATTGTGTGTACAGGACGGAGGGACGTAAGCTCCCGCTCCGTGGACAGACTTGGAGCAGCTGGGTCTGTTCTCCTCACAGCAGCGAAGGGTGAGGGGAGATTTACCAGATTGGTGACAGGGATGAATGACTAGAAACACTACTTCGGCCCCATCTGGAGTATTGTGTCCAATTCTGGGCACCATACTTTAGGAAGGACGTGAAGACTTTCGAGAGAGTGCAGAAGAGATTTACTGGAAACGTATCAGGGATGGGGAATTAAAATTATCTGGACAGACTGGAGAAGCTGGGGCTGTTCTACTTAGAGCAGAGATGGTTAAGTGAATATTTAGTAAATTAACACCAGGCAGCGGAAGGAGCGTGCGGCAAACCAGTCCCACCCAGCCATTCCTTCAACGACTATCTGTCCAACCTGTGACCGAGACTGTAATTCATGTATTTGACTGTTTGGTCACAGAAGAACTCACTTTTAGAATGGAAGCGTCTTTCTCGATTTGCAGGAAGTGCCAATGACCAGTCATGAGGGACTTCAGTGAATGTGGAGAGACTGGAGAAGATGGTATTGTTCTCCTTGGAGGAGAGAATGTTAAGGACATGTTTAAAAGATTGGTAAAAGGGATGAGGGACTTCAGTTATTGCGGATAGACTGAAGAAGATGGTATTGTTCTCCTTAGAGGAGAGAAGTCTCAGAGGAGATTTGATAGATGTGTTTAAAATCATCAAGGGTTTTAGATAGAGTAAATAAATAGAGACTGTTTCAGATGTAAGGTGATTGAAAAAGACCCAGACGCGATATGTGGACGAACTTCTCTATATAACCAATGGTTAGGATTTGGCGTGTACGGTCTGATAGGGTGGTAAACACAGATTCATTAGTAGCCTTCAAAAGGAAATTGTAAAGACACTGGAAGGAGAATAAAATGCAGCGATAAAGGGAAAGAGCGGGGGAGTGGGACTAACTGGATAGCTCTTCGAAAGAACCGGCACAGACACTATGTGCTGAATTGTCACCTTCTGTGCCGTACTAATCTATGAACGACCATAATATGGTTGAATTTCAAATTCAGTTGGAAGGTGAGAGAGTTGGTTCTCAACCCAATGGCTTAAGCTTAAATAAAGGAGATAATAATGTTATGAGGACAGAGTTGGCTAAAGTGGACTGGGAAAAAAAGATAAAAGTATGGGACGGTTGATGAGCAGTGAAAGATATTTAAGGAGATATTTCATAACTCGCAACAAAAATATATCGCAATGAGAAGTCAAGACTGTGACAAAAGGTATAACCATCACGTGTTAACGAAGGAAATAAGGGATGGTATTAAATTGAAAATTTTTGTGTACAATGTGACCAAGACTCGTGACAGGCCAGAGGATTGGGAAACTTTTAAAAGCCAGCAACGAACAACTAAACAGATGATATACAGAGGGAAGATAGATTACGAAAGTAAATTAGCATAAAATGTAAAAACTGATAGTACGAGTTTCTACAGGTCCTGAAAAAGGAAAAGAGTAGCTAATGTAAACGTTGGTCCCCTGGAGGATGAGACTGGTGAATTAATAATGGAGAACAGGGATATGGCAGAGACGTTGAACCAATATTTTATATCGATCTTCACGGTAGAAGACACTAAAAATATTCGAATAGTGGTTAATCAAGCAGCTATAGGGAGAGAGGAACTTCTTACAATCACTATCTAATGAAGTAAAATGATGACACTAAAGGCAGACACGTCCCCTGTACCCGATGGCTGACATCCTAGGGTCTTCAAAGATGTTGCTGCAAAAATAGTGGATACGTTGGTTGTAATATACAAAAATGTCCTTGAACAGAGGACTGGTAACTAACAGATGGGAAAGTCGGGATAGATGGGTCATTTTCCGGTTGGCCAGCAGTGACTAGTGGGGTGCCGCAGGGATCAGTGCTGGGTCCTCATCTATTTACAATCTGTTGTAATGACTTGGATGAAGGGACCGAGTGTAATGTAGCCACGTTTGCTGATGATGCAAAGATGGGTGGCAAACCAAATTGTGAGGTGGACATAAAAAGTCTGCAAAGGGAAATAGACAGGCTAAGTGAGTGGGTAAAACTGAACAGGGTATTGGTCAGGTCGCACCTCGAGTACTGCATACAGTTTTGGTCAACGTATTTAAGGAAGAATATACTTGCATTTGAGGCTGTTCAGAGAAGGTTAACTCGGTTGATTCCGGAGATGAGGGGATTGAATTATAATCAAAGGATGAGTAGACTGGGATATACACATTGGAGTTCAGAAGAATGAGAGATGATCTTATTGAAACATATAAGATAATAAGGGGGTTCGACAAGGTGGGTGCATACAGGATCTTTCCACTCATAGGGTAAAATAAAACTAGCAGACATAGTCTCAGAATAAGGGGCAGCCCTTTTAAAACTGAGATGAGCAGGAATTTCTTCTTTTAGAGGGATGTAAATCTATGGAATTCTCTGCCCCAGAGAGCAGTCGAGGCTAAGTCATTGAATATATTTACGGAAGAGGTAGACTGATCTTTGAGCAATGAGGGAATAACGGGCTATGGGGAGCGGGCAAGGGAAGTTGAGTTGAGTCCATGATCAGATCAGCCATGATCTTATTAAATGGCGGAGCAGTCTCCAGGGGCCAGGTGACCGACTCCTGCTCCTATTTCTTACGTTCTTGTGATACATTACACCACAGTAGTGGTTCTCAATCGGTGTTCTGCGGCACATTGGTGTGCCGTGAGCCCTTCACAGGTGTGCTGGCAAATTGAGGTGTGGGAGAAGATATTTTAAAGATGGGTAATATTGTTTCAGTGCATTGAATTCTCCAGAACCGTGTTGCTGGTGATCGGGCGATGGAGTATAAAACGAGAGAAAACCTGCTACAACTGTGCAGGGTATTCACGATGTAGATTCCGGAGATGAGGCTGGTTGACTTATGATGATCGTTTGAGTAAGTAGGGCTCATACACATTGGAGTTCAGAAGAGTGAAAGATGATCTTATGTAACATATAAGATAATGAGGGGGGCTTGACAAGGTAGAAGCAGAGAGGATATTTCCACTCATAGGGGAAACTAAAACTAGGGGATATAGTCTCAAACTAAATGGCCGCCCATTTAAAACTGGGATAAGGAGGAATTTATTTTCTCAGAGAGTTGTAAATCTGTGGAATTCTCTTCCCCAGAGAGCTGTGGAGGCTGGGTCATTGAATATATTTAAGGCACTGATCGATATATTTTTGAGCGATAAGGAAATAAAGGGTTATGGGGAGCGGGCAGGGAGGTGGAGCTGAGTCCATGATCAGATCAGCCATGATCTTATATGAATGATAGAGCTGCCTCGAGGTGCCAAATGGCCGACTCCTGCTCCTATATTTTATGCTCTTATGAACCAAGTAACTTGAGATTTACACTGTGTGAGCTGCACCATCAGAGCAGGTGGAAGCTGAGACTATTCTTCTAAGAGGGGAGAAAGGTCAGGGCAGATTTAATACAAGTGTTCAAAATCATGAGAAGGTTTGATGGGGTAAATTGAGAGAAACTCCATCACTCCCTCCCTCCAACCATCCCTCCATTCCTCCCTCGATCATTCGATCCGTCCACCCCTCCTTGCTCCATTCCTTCCTCGCTCCATCCCTCCCTCAGCCCAACCGATTCTTATTTTTCCCTTTGCCGTCTTTCTGCTTCCATCGATGAGGATTCCTCAGCTGGAATTTTCTGCACTCAATTCCTTCACCGGGTTAATATATATTAACAAATAATAGAGAGAGCGATGACAAATATATATATTTAACTCCCGAAGTAATACTGGGTAAAAATAGGTTAAAGGCAGAAAAGTCCCCTGGACCTGATGGCTTACATCCCAGCATGTTAAAAAAATTGGCTGCAGAGAGAGTGGATGAATTGGTTGTAATCTACCAAAATTTCATGTATTCTGGGGCGGTCCTAGTGGCCTGGAAACCCGCAAAAGTAATGCCCCTATTTAAAAAAGTAGGCAGACAAAAAGCAATAAACTATATCCCAGTTAGCCGAACATCTGTCATTGGGAAAATGCTTGAGATCATTATTAAGGAAGCATTCGTGGGACAGATGGATAAGCAGAGTTTGCATGGTTTCATGAAAGGGAAATCTTAGAAACATAGACAATAGGTGCAGGAGTCGGCCATTCGGCCCTTCAAGCCTTCACCACGATTCAATATGATCATGGCTGATCATGCAACTTCAGTACCGCTTTCCTTCTTTCTTTCCATACCTCTTGATCACCACAGCCCGAAGGGCCACATTTAACTCCTTTTTCAATATATCTAACGAAGTGGACTCACAACTTTCTGTGGTAGATAATTCCATCAGTTCACACAATTCTCTGAATTAAGAAGTTTCCCCTCATATCGGTCCCAAATGGATTATCCCTTATCCTTAGACTGTGACCCCTGGTTCGAGACTTCCCCAACATCGAGTACATTCTTCCTGCATCTAAGCTGTCCAATCCCGTCAGAATGTTATATGTTTCTATGAGATCTCATCACATTCTTCTAATACGAATGAATACAAGCTTATTCGATCCAGTCTATCTTTATATGCCAGTCCTGCCATCCCGGGAATCAGTCTGCTGAACCTTCGCTGCACTCCCTCAATAGCAAGAATGTTGTTCCTCAGATTAGAAGACCAAAACTGTAAACCATATGCAAGGTGTGACCTCACCAATGCCCTGTACAACTGCAATATGGCCTCCCTGCACCTATCTCCAATCCTCTCGCTATGTCGGCCAACATGCCATTTGCCTTCTTCACTTCCTGCTTTACCTGCATGCCAACTTTCAATGTTTGACAAATTTGCTGGAGCTCTCTGAGAATGTTACGAGCAGGATGGATAAGAAGCAACCAGTGGATGTGTTGTATTTGGATTTCCAGAAGGCATTCGATATGGTGCCATATAAAAGATTACTGCAGAATAAAATTTCACGGGGGCAATATATTAGCATGTATGGAGGATTCGCTAACTAATAGATTCGAGAGTCGGGATAAATGGGTCATTTGGCAGTTGGCAAAGAGTACCTACTGGGGTGCTGCAGGGATCGGTGCTGGGACCTCAACTATTTACAATCTATCGGAATGACTCAGATGAAGTGACTGAGTGCAATCGAGCTAAGGTTGATGAAGATACAAAGATGGGTGGCAATTCACATTGTGAGGAGGACACAACAAATCTGCAAAGGGATATAGACAGGCAAAATGAGTGAGCAAAACTCTACAGGCCATTGGTGAGGCCTCACCTGGAATACCACGTGCAGTTATGGTCTCCGTAGTTAAGCAAGGATATATTTGCATTGGAGGCTGTTCAGAGAAGGTTCACTAGGTTGATTCAGGAGATAAGGGTGTTGATTATGAACATAGGTTGAGCAGGTTGGGCCGATATGCATTGGATTTCAGAAGAAAGTGAGGTGATCGAAAGAAGCTTTTAAGAAAATTAGAGGACTCGATAAAGTGCATGCAGAGAGGATATTTCCACTCATAGGGAAAACTAAAACTCGTGGACATAGTCTCAGAATAAGGGAACGCCCATTTAAAACTGAGATGAGGACAACATTCTTCTCTCAGTGGGTTGTAAATCTGTGGAATTCTCTGCCCCAGAGAGGTGTGGGCAGAGAAGGTGGAGATTGACTGATACAGAAATAAGGGTTCTGGGGAGCGGGCAGAGAAGTTGGGTTGGTCCATGATCAGGTTAGCCATTATCTGAATAAATGACGGTGCAGTCTTGCGGGGCCAGGTGGCATACTCCAGCTCCTATTTCTTATGTTCTTATGTTTATATTATACCAGACCCCGTCTCTGTTTATATTACATCGGACAATGTCCCTGTTTATATTACAATAGACCCTGTCCCTGTTTATATTACACTAGACCCTGTCTCTGTTTATTTTACACTGGACCCTGCCTCTGTATATATTACACGAGATCCTGTCTCTGTTTATATTACACCGGACCCTGTCACTGTTTATATTACACCAGACCCTGTATCTGCTTTTATTACACCAGACTCTGTCTCTGTTTATATTACACTAGAGTCTGTCCCTGTTTATATTACACGAGGCCCTTTCTCTGTTTATATTACACTAGGCCATTTCTCTGTTTATATTACACCAGGCCCTGTCTCTGTTTTTTTTTACACGAGGCCCTTTCTCTTTTTATTTTACACCAGAACTGTCTCTGTTTATATTACTTTGCACCCTGTCTCTGTTCATAATACAAAAGATCATGGCTCTGTTTAAATTACACTAGATCCTGTCTCTGTTTATATTACACGAGGCGCTACTCTTTATATTATACTAGGCCTTTCTCTGCTTATGTTACACTAGACCCTGTCTCTGTTTTATTACACTTGAACCTGTCGCTGTTTATATTACACGAGACCATGTCTCTGTTTATATTACACTGGACCCTGTCTCTGTTTATATTGCACTAGGCGCTACTCGTTCTATCAAACTAGGACAAGTATCTTTTTACTTTACACAAGACCCTGTCTCTGTTGAAATTACATTGCTCCCGGTCTCTGTTTACATTGCAGTAGATCCTGTATCTGTTTATATTACACTAGGCCCTACTCATTATATTACACTAGACCCTATCTTTCTATTACACTAGAACCTGTCTCTGCTTATAGAACACGAGATCCTGTCTCTGTATACATTACACTAGGCCCTGTCTCTTTTTATATTACACTAGAACCTGTCTCTGCAAATATTACACTGGACTCTTTCTCTGGTTATATTAAACAAGACCCAGTCTCTGTTAACATTACACAGGATACTGTCTCTCTTTATATTACACTACGTCCTACTCTTTCTATAAAACCATGCCCTTTATCTCTTTATATTACACGAGATCATGTCTCTGTTGAAAGTACACTTGACCCTGTCTCTGTTTATATTACACTGGACCCTGTCACTGTTTATATTACACTCGGCCCTGTCTCTGTTTATATTACACTAGACCGTGTCGCTGTTTATATTACACTCGACCCTGTCTCTGTTTCGATTACACTTGACCCTGTCTCTGTTTATATTACTCTAGGCCCTGTCTAAGTTTATATTATATTAGGCCCTGTCTCTGTTTATAATATGCTTGATCCTATCCCAGTTTATATTAGACTCGGCCCTTTATCTCTTTATATTACATTAGACCCTGTCTCTGTTTATATGTCCCTAGACCCTGTCTCCATTTATGTAACACTGGCCCATGTATCCATTGCACTTCACAAGACATTGTCTGTTTGTGTCAACCGAGGCTCAGTGTTTCTCCCTTTCGCCTCAGTCTCAGATAGTTTTGGGATAAACTCCCACCCCAGGGACTATATCTCCAATTATTGTACAACATACCCTGTCTTAGTTATTTCTGCATTTGACCATGCGTCTGCTAGATAGACAGGAGATATATGGACGGATCAAAATATATTAATATAAATAAAGGTTTATATGCGAGTGGGTGGAAGGATTTAATACTTTTTTGGTTGGAACATATGTTTAATTTCGTTAATAGCTATCGGATGTTGTCTGCAATGTCTCATTAATCTGGTTTTATGTCGGTAATATTTGTGTTGAGAGGATGGGGTGAACAGTGTAACAATCTCCCAGAGGTGGACTGGGATTGAGGGACAGGATTGAATGGGAGAAATTCACTGCACTTTTCACTACTTAGTGCAATCTCTTTGTTAAAGGTTACTAATTCACACTTGTGTTGTCCTGTTACAATTTCTCCCAGTTCTTTAATGTTGAGGATTGCTTATCCTGCAATATTTTATATTGAGCTTTCACGTGACCCACTGATTGTGTCAGACAGAGCCTGGAACCGTAACCTCACAGCACCGCCGGATGGACGGCCGCAGGATCCTAATATCCACCGAAATACTTCTCTCGTCTGGTGAAGACGAACTGAAGAAAGCAAGTCACAATGTGTTTGTGATATGCGTGTGTCTGTATGTATGTGTGTGTATGTGTGTGCATAAGTGTGTGTGCGTGTGTATGTGTGTGTTTGTGTGCATGTGTGTGTGTGTATGACTGTGTGTGTTTGTGTGTGTGGGTGTGTGTTTGTGCATTGAAGCACTGAGCACACTTGATCAGCTCCGCTGGGCATGCCACATGGATCGCAGGCCAGACACGGGAATCCCAAAGCAAGTGCTCTACTCAGAACTCATTCACAGCAAATAAGTCAAAGGTGGACAGCAGAAAACGTACAAGTATACCCTCAAAACCTCAGTAATAAAGTGCGACATTTCCACCGACACCTGGGTGTCCCTGGCCAAAGACCGCCATAAGTGGAGGAAGTGCATTCGGAAGGGCATTGAGCACCTCGAGTCTCGACGCTGAGTGCATGCAGAAACCAAGCGCAGGCAGCGGAAAGTTCGTGCAGCAACCCAGTCCCACCCTCCCCTTACCTCAATGACTATCTGTCCCACCTGCGACAGCGACTGTGGCTCTCGTATTGGACAGTTCAGCCACCAAAGAACTCACTTCAAGAGTGGAAGCAAGTCTTCCTCGATTCCGAGGGACTGCCGATGATGATGATGATGATAATGTCCATGTGTGTGTATGTGTATGTGAGTGTGTGCATGTGTCTGTATATATGTGTGTGTATATATATGTGTGTATGTACAAAACACATCATTACAATGTGTGCAAGTGCATTCCACAAAGATAAATGATTAGCTTCAACAATTATTTTTCAGCATTTTATTTTATTCAACTGCTAATTGCAGATGGTTTAATACCTTTAACATTTACTGATAACACATTATCGCGCCTGGTCTTGTTTAGAACGTGAGGTCCATTATCAAGGTGATCATGTCTGTCGCAGTATTCAGTGGAAAAGGGGATTAAATCACACCGAGGAAAAAGAGCAGCCGCCCACCAGTCTCTGAGTTTTATTATCCAGTGATGCTCTCTCCGTCACAGAGAATCCCCTGATCTACACCTCGAGTGTGTGATTATTGGTGCAAGTGATGGTAAAAATCAGACTAAACCTGTACCTAGCATGAGGTTAATAAATCTGTAATTATTTGACTTATTGTTTCTCTCATTACACCAGACCCCATCGCAGTATTTACTGCACTATACTCAGTCTCAGTTTATATGATTGATGTGGTGGACTTCCAAAAGGCGTTTGATAAATTTCATTGAAAATATCCTTGTCAGGAAAGTTGAAGCCCATAGAATAAAAGAGAAAGTGTCAGCATGGGTATGAAATTGACTGAGTGAGAGCAACCAGAGAGTAGTGGTGGCCGGTGGTTTTTAGGACTGGATGAAGCTCTACAGTGGAGTTCTGCAGTGATTGTTACCAGGAACACTGCTATTTTTGATTTATATTCATGACTAAGAATTGGATATGCAGGGTACAGTTTCAAAATTTGCAGACGACTCAAAGCTTGGAAATAGATTGAACAGTGAGGAGGAGAGTCATAACTTCAAGAGGACGGAGACATGCTGGTGGAATGGGTGGATATGTGGCAAATGAAACGGAGAAAGGTGTTACATGATATATTATGGGAGGAATAATGAGGAGAGGCAATATAAATTAAAGGGTACAATTCTAAAGTGGTTGCACGAACACAGAGACCTGCGGGTATATGTGCACAAATCATTGAAGGTGGCAGGGCCGGCTGAGAAAGTGGTTAAAAAAGCACATGAGATCCTGTGCTTCATAAATAGAGGCACAGCATACAAAAGAAAGGAAGTTATGATGAACATTTATAAAACAACTGGTTCAGCCTCAACTGGAATATTCTGTCCAATTCTGGGCACTGCACTTTAGCAAGGATTTGAAGGAATTAGAGAGGATTCAGAAATTATTTACAAATGTGATTCCAGGGATAAGGTTCTTCGGTTACATGGATAGTCTGGAGAAGCTGGGTTGTTCTCATTGGAGCAGGGAAGGTTGAGATGAGATTTGAGGGAGGTTTTCAGAAACACAAAGAGCCTCTACAGAGTAGCAGGAGAGAAAATGTTCCCCACGGTGGAAGGGTCAAGAACAGAGGACACAGATTTAAAGTAATTGGAAGAAGAACCAAAGGCGACAAGGGGAAAACGTTTTTACACAGCGAGTGGTTAGGATCTGGAATGCATGGCCTGAATAATGGTGGGGGCAGATTCAATCATGGCATTCCAAAGGGAATTGGATAAGTACCTGAAGGAAGAAAATTTACAGGGCTACGGGAAGGGCGGGGAGTGGATTGCTGAAATACTCTTGCCGACAGCGACACGGGCGATGTAGGCCGAATGGCCCTCTTCTGTGCTGTAACCGTTCTATTATTCTATAATAGACCAGATTCTCTCTCCGTTATTACTACATTAGATCCTGCTCGAGTTTATATTACCCCATCCACCACGTTAAATATTGAGTCTCTCCACCACCAGCGCACCATGCCTTCGGTGATTACTATCCACAAGATGCATTGCAGCAACTCGGCAAGACATCTTCGGCAGCACCTCCCAAACCTGCGACCTCTTCCACTCTTCCACCAAGAAGGACAAGTGCAGCAGGCTCATGGGAACACCATCATCTCCACGTATCCCTCCAAATAACACACCATCCTGACTTGGAAATGTTTTATCATTCCTTCAAAGTCGCTGGGTCAAATTCGTGAATCCCCCTCCATAACACTGTGGGAGTCCCTTCACCACACGGTCTGCAGCGGTTCAAGGTAGCAGCTCACTACCTGCTTCTCAAGGCCAATTCTGGATAGAGAATCAAACTTGGCCTAGTCACCGACACCCACTCCCACATGCCAGGAACCAATAAAACAATGTCCCTGGATCAGTAATTCCTGTACTAGGCCCTACCTCAGTTTTTACTGCTCCAGAACTACTTATAATGTTCTCGGCCCTGCCTCAGATATAACTGAAATATGCCATGCTTTTCTTCCTATTACACAAGCCGCTGCCTCTGTTTATATTAAACTATCCAAGGACACTGTTTATATTGCTCTCGCCCCATTCTTTCATATCAATAAACTAGACCATGTCTCGGTTTAAATTAGACTAGATTCTGTCACCTTTATCACTGTACTGGACCATGCCTCTGTTTATATTAAACTAGACCATGTCAGTGTTTATAGTAAACTACACCCTGTCTCAGTTATGATTGCACTAGATCCTTTAACTCCCAAGGCAGATACAGCATGTGTCAGATTCAGAATAAAGCGCACTCTACACTGCCCCATTAACCACTCGCAGGGCAGGTACAGCATGGTTTAGATACAGTCTAAAACTCCAATTACGCTGTGCCATTCAGCATTCCCGTGACAGGAACAGCATGGCTTAGATGCAGCTTAAAGCGCGCTCTACATTGTCACATCAAACATTGCGAGATCATTTAATTCACAGATCATATTTTGGATTAAAGCTCCCTCTGCGCACTCCAATCAATTTGGTTCGAGACACACCATTCGGGCTCAAGGAAAACTTTTGTTAGATGTTAACATCTAGTTGTGGGGTAATGCCAATTATCCATTATTGAGAGACAAGACGGGAAGTGGAAATAGGAGAGGGAGAGGATACAGGAAATCTCCACTGACACATTTGTGATGTCACTATATAGGGTGACAAGAATATTTCCCCATTCTGCCCATGGGGATCATCTTTCCTTTATTCTCCATATAATTTAGAGAAATGTATCAAAAGCAATTGTTGCTGGAATCTGTTGCGAAATTTGCATTTCTTTCTCTGTTTATTTCTTTGCTGTGTTGGCGGGGAAACATTTATTGTGTTTCTGTCGCTCAATACTCTAATCTAGGACTTCTATTTCTGTTTTTATTTACATAAACCCCTCATTGGTTCCCATGAAGTGTTCATGCAGAAAAATCAGATCAACAGAGTCACTTATTGATTCGTTTTAACTCACAACAAGGGCTTATTTTAAGAATATTGACAGTGGTACAATATTAATAGAAATATCTCAAACGGTGATGTTGGCTTCAGTTGTGTTCAATTTGAACAGATGTGATTTATATCAAAGGGAATAAATAATAAATGAATAATTCAGTTCTGGAAGTTCTGCTGCCAAAATCAGTGGAACTTCCCTGAACAGTCTGCTATTCCACTGGATCTCCATTTAGTGGAAGTTTTAACCCACTGAAACTAAACAACTTAAAATAGTGACCAGAGGAGTGTTCTACAATTGTATTGATGTGTGAGCTTTTCACATATCGCAACTTGTATACTCAAATGTTGACATTTCGAAACACATTTCATTTATATCGCTCCTTTCATGACCTCATGCTGTCCCGAATGCAATTCAGCCAATGAAGTTCATGGGAAGTGTGTAATTGTTGCAATGTAGGAAATGTGGCAACCAATTTGTGCACATCAAGATCCCACAAAGTGCAATGAAATAATGATCTGATAATTTGTTTTTGAGATATTGGTTGAGGGGTAAGTACTTACCCAGAAAACGAGATAAAACTCCTCTGCTTTTTAAAATAATGCCTTGAGTCCTTTAAGTCCACCTGAGTGGGATGATAGGTCCTCAGATTAATGTCTGTCCCGTAAGACGACACCAGCACTCCCTCAGTACTGGCATCGGGCATGTCGGCATAAATTTGGGCTCAGGTCTCTGGAGTTCGGTTTAGTATCTGTGACTTTCTGAGTCAGAGGCGAGAGTGATCCCACTGAGCCGAGCCTTGAACATATCACAGCTTGTATTTTAAAATTACGCTGTTACCTCATCGTGTCTGAAGTTCAAGGCCTGAGCCCAGTCGTACACCGATCCGTTCAATTGTCCACAGCGAGTCCTGTTATCTGCCTTGGGATGTTATTCCCACAATATTGTAACGGTGCACGGGATTCCCACTGGCTCCATGTAAAAGTTTCAGCGATTTCGCAAAGGAATTTCTGGAAGTAAACAAGGCAAAGGTCTCGCCACATCTGCTGACGATACAAAGATGGATGGGAAAGCCAACAGTGAGGAGGACACAACAAATCTGCAGAGGGATATTGAGAGGCTAAGTGAGTGGGCACAAATCTGGCAGATTGGGTATAATGTGGGAAAATTTCAAATTGGCCACTTTGGCAGTAAAAATAGGAAAGCAAATTTCAATTTCACTGGAGAGAGATTACAAAGTGCTGCAGTACAGAGAGACCTGATGGTGCTTGTGCATGAAACACAAACAGTTGGTATGCAGGTATAGGTTGTAAACAGGAAGGCAAATGGAATGTTGGCCTTTATTGTAAGGGCGATGGAGTATAAAGCAGAGAAAACCTGCTACAACTGTACGGGGTATTCACGAGGTTGATTCTGGATATGAGGGATTTAACTTATGAAGATAGGTTGAGTAGTTTGGGTCTATACACATTGGAATTCAGAAAATTGAGAGATTCTCTGCTTGAAATATAGAAGATAATGAGGGTGCTCGATAAGGTGGTTGCGGAGAGAATATTACTACTCACAGCGGAAACTAAAACTAGGGGACACAGACTCAGAATAAGGGGCCGCCCATTTAGATCTGACATGAGGAGGATTGTCTTCTCTCAGAGAATAGTAAATCTATGGAATTCTCTGCTCCAGAGAGATGTGTAGGCTGGGTCGTTTAATATATTTAAGATGGAGACAGACAGATTTTTGAGTGATAAGGGAGTGAAGGGTACGGGGAGCGGGCAGGGAAGTGAGTCCATGATCAGATCAGCCATGAATTTATTGAACGGTGGAGCAGGCTTGACGGGCCAAATGTCCGAATCATGCTTCTATTTTTATGCTCTTCTGACTCAAGTAACTTGAGTTTTGCACTGTGTGATTTGAATCATTTGAGCAGCTGGAAGCTGGGATTGTTCTTCTTAGTGGGGAGAATAGTTCAGGGGAGATTTAACAGAAGTGTTCAAAATCATGAAAAGTTTTGATCAGGTAAATTGAGAGAAACTCCATCATTCCCTCACTCCGTCCATCCCTCAGCTCCTCCATCCATCCCTCCCTCCCTCCATCCATCAATAAGTCCTTCCACCCATCCCTCCCTTCCTCTCACCACTCCTCTACCCCTCCATCACTCCACCCCTCCCTTGCTCCACTCCTCCCTCCCTCCATCCCTGCTTCAGACCAACCGATTCTTATTTTTTCCTTTGCAGTGTTTCTGCTTCCATCGATGAGGATTAGTCAGCTGGAATTTTCTGCAATCGGAATTTCGTATATGTTAATAAATAAGAGAGAGAGCGATGGCAAATAAATATGTTTAACCCCAGCCTAAAATAACTGAGAGAAATAAAATGGTGACCTTTCCGGAAATGGAGTTGGCTGGGAAACTAGTGCTGTGTAGTAATTCTATTTGGGGCAGTCCGGATATTTTTCCTTTTTTTAAAAAAATAAAATAAGGGTAACAAATTAAAAAACTATTTTAAGTCATCGTGGACTTTCATCTGTTCTTTTTCCCTCCCCCTTCTCAGTGTTGAGGACAGGCCAGTGCCCGCCTGGAGCTCGCTGCCATTCTGGGTACAGGACGGTAGGACGCAAGCTCTCGCGACGCGGACAGACTTGGAGAAACTGGGGCTGTTCTCCTTACAGCAGAGAAGGGTGAGGGGAGATTTACTAGATTGGTACCAGGGATGAATGAGTAGAAACACTAGTTCGGACACAGCTGGAGCATTGTGTCTAATTCTGGGCACCACACTTTAGGAAGCACGTGAAGACTTTGCAGAGGGCTCAGAAGAGATTTACTGAAAACGTATCAGGGAGGGAAGATTAAAATTATGTGGAGAGACTGGAAAAGCTGGGGCTGTTCCCCTGAGAGCAGAGAAGGTTAAGAGGAGATATAGTGGATTGGCACCTGGCAGTGGAAGGAGCATGTGGCAAACAAGTCCCACCCACCCTTTCCTTCAACGACTCTCAGTCCCACCTGTGACAGACACTGTAATTCCTGTATTAGACTGTTGAGTCACGTAAAAATTCACGTTTGGATGGAAGCAAGTTTTCCTCGATTTCCAGGGACTGCCTATGCTTATGATGATGAGCAGCCATGAGGGACTTCAGTCAATGTGGAGAGACTGGAGAAGATGGGATTGTTCTCCTCAGAGGAGAGAAGACTAAGAGGAGATTTGATAGACGTGTTTAAAATCATCAAGCCTTTAGATAGAGTAAATAAGTAGAAACTGTTTCAGAGGTAAGGTGATTGACAAAAGAACCAGAGGCGATATGTGGATGACCTTCTCTATGCAACCACTGATTAGGATTTGGAGCTTACTGCCTGATAGTCTGGTAGATACAGATTGAATAGTAGCCTTCAAAAGGAAATTGTTTAAATACTTGAAGGAGAATGAAATGCAGGATACAGGGAAAGAGCGGGGAGTTGGACTAACTGGATTGATCTTCGAAAAAGCCAGTACAGACACTATGGACTAAATTGAAAACTTCTGTGCTGTACTAATCTATGAGTGACCATAACATGGTTGAATTTCAAAATTCAGTTGGAGGTGAGAGAATTCATTCTCAAACCAGCCTCCGAAGTTTAAATAAATGAGACTACAAAGGTATAAGTGCAGAGTTGGCTAAAGTGGACTGGGAAAATAGATAAAAGTATGGGACGGTTGATGAGCAGTGGCAGACAATTAAGGAAATATTTCACGTCTCTCAACAGAAATACAGCCCAATGAGAAAGCACGACTGTAAGAAGAGCGATAATGATCCGTAGCTAACTGAGGAAATAAGGGATGGTATCAAATTGAAAGCAAATGCGCACAATGTGGCCAAGACTAGTGGGAGGCCAGAGGATTGGGAAACTTTTGAAAGCAAGGAAAGAACAACTAGTCGGAGATAAAGAGCAAGATGATAGATTATGAAGGTAAACTAGCACGAAATATAAAGACGGATAGTACAAGTTTCTACAGGTATATCAAAAAGAAACGAGTGGCTAAAGTAAATGTTGGTCACCTGGAGGATGAGACTGGGGAATTAATAATGGAAACAGCGAAATGGCAGAGACGTTGAACAAATACTTTGTATTGATCTTCACGGTAGAAGTCGCTACAAACAGCCCAATAGTGCATAATCAATGGTCTATAGGGACGGAGGAACTTATTATAGTCACTATCACTCATGAAGTAGCACTCTGTAAAATAATGGAACTAAAGGCGGACAAGTCCTCTGGACCGGATGGCTTAAATCCTAGGGTCTTCAAGGAAGTGGCTGTCGAGATAATGGATGCATTGGTTGTAATCTGCTAAAATTCCCGCACATTTTTTGCCCCTATTTAAAAAAGTAGGCAGATAAAAAGCAAGAAACTGTATACCAGTTAGCCGAACATCTGTAATTGGGAAAACGCTGGAGTACATTATTAAAGGAGCAGTAGTGGGGCATTTGGAAAAGCACGATTCAATCAAGCAGAGTCAGAATGGTTCCATGAAAGGGAAATCATGTTTGACAAATTTGCTGGTGTTCTTTGAGGATGTAACAAGCAGGGTGGATAAGGGGGAACCAGTGGATGTGGTGTATTTGGATTTCCAGAAGGCATTCGATAAGGTGCCATGGAAAAGGTTACTGCACAAGATCAAACTTTATGGGGTTGGGGGCAATATTTTAGCAGGTACAGAGGATTGGCTAACTACCAGATTAGAGAGTCATGAAAATGGGTCATTTCTATTTGACGAGCAGTGACTAGTGGGGCACCACAGGGATCACTGCTGGGTCCTCAACTATTTACAATCTATAGTAATGACTTGGGTGAAGGGACCAAGAGTAATGTTAGACAAGTTTGCTGATGATACAAAGATGGATGAGAAACCAAATTGTGAGGAGGACATTAAAACTCTGCAAAAGGATACAAACAGGCGATTTGAGTCGGCAAAAGTGAACAGGGCATTGGTGAGGACACACCTGGAATACTGCGTAAAGCATTGTTCTCCGTATTTAAGGAAGGATATACTTGCATTGGAGGCTGTTCAGCGAATGTTCACTAGATTGATTGCGGAGATGAGGCAGTTGAATTATGAAGATAGATTGAGTAAGTTGGGCATATTCACATTGGAGTTCAGAAAATTGAGAAGATGATATTATTGAAACTTATAAGATAATGAGGGGACTCAACAAGGTGGATGCAGAGAGAATATCTCTACTTATACCCGTGGCTAAATAAAGAAATGGAGGACGGCATCGAATTAAAAACAAGGGCATACAATGTGGCCAAAACTATTTGGAGGACAGAAGATTGGGAAGCGTTTAAAAGCCAACAAAGAATGACTAACAAAATGATTAGAAACATAGAAACATAGAAACATAGAAAATAGGCGCAGGAATAGGCCATTCGGCCCGACGAGCCTCCACCACCATTCAATATGATCATGGCTGATCATGCAATTTCAGTACCCAATTACTGCTTTCTCTCCATACCCCTTGATCCATTTGGCCGTAAGGGCCACATGTAACTCCCTTTTGAATATATCTAACGAACTGGCCTCAACAACTTTCTGTGGTCGAGAATTCCACAGGTTCACAATTCTCTGAGTGAACGTAGACTATGAATGTAAACTAGCATGAAATATCAATACAGATGGCAAGAGTGTCTATAGCTACATAAAAAGTAAAACAGTTGGCAAGATTATATGTTGGTCCCTTTGAGGACGAGACCGGGGAATTAGTAATGGAGAACATGGAAATGGCAGAAACTCTGACCAAATATTTTGTATTAGTCTTATTTTTAAATGGGTGGCCCCTTATTCTAAGATCACGCTCTCTGGTTCTAGTCTCCCCTATCAGTGGAAACAAACTCTTTGCATCCACCTTGTCAACCTCCCTCATAATATAATTGGTTTCGATAAGATCACCTCTCATTCTTCTGAATTCCAATGAGTAGATACCCAACCTTTCCTCATAAGTCAACCCCCTCATCTCTGGAATCAACCGAGTGAACCTTCTCTGAACTGTCTCCAAAGCAAGTATATCCTTTCATAAATATGGAAACCAAAACTGCACGCAGTACTCCAGGTGTGGCCTCACCAACACCCTGTATAACTGTAGCAAGACTTCCCTGCTTTTTTAGTCCATCCCCTTTGCAATTAAGCCAAGATTCCATTGGCCTTCCTGATCACTTGCTGTACCTGCATACTAACCTTTTGTGTTTCATGCACAAGTACCCCCAGGTCCTGCTGCATTGCAGCACTTTGCAATCGTTCTCCAATTAAATAATAACTTGCTCTTTGATTTTTTTCGGTCAAAGTGCATAACCTCATATTTTACAACATTATACTCCTCTGGCAAATTGTTCCCAATCACTTAGCCTGTCTATGTCCTTTTTCAGATATTTTTTGTTCTCCTCACACATTGCTTTTCCTCCCATCTTTGTATCGTCGGCAAACGTGAATATGTTACACTCAGTCCGTTCCTCCAAGACGTTAATATAGATTGTAAATATTTGGGGTCCTAGCACTGATTCCTGCGACACACCACTGGTTAATGATTGTCAACCCGCGAATGAACCTTTTATCCCTACTCTCTGTTTTCTGTTGATGAGCCAATCATCTATCCATGCTAATATATTACCCGCAACACCGTCAACATTTTTCTTGTGCAGTAACCGTTTATGTGGCACCTTGTCAAATGCCTTCTGGAAGTCCAAATGCAGCACATCCATTTGTTCCACTTTATCCACCCTGTTCATTACATCCTCAAAGAATTCTAGCAATTTTGACAAACATGACTTCCCCTTCATAAATCCATGCTGACTCTGCCTGACCAAATTTTGCTTTTCCAAATGTCCTGCTACTGCTTCTTTAATAATGGACTCCATCATCTTCCCAACTACAGATGTTAGGTTAACTGGTGTATAGTTTCCTGCTTTTTGTCTGCCTCTTTTTTTAAAATTGGGGTGTTACATTTGCAGTTTTCCACTCTGCTGGGACCTCCCCAGAATCCAGGGAATTTTGGTAAATTACAACCAATTCATCCCCAATCAGTTCCACCACTTCTCTTAAGACCCGAGGATGCAAACCATCGGGTCCAGGGAAGTTATCTACCTTTAGTCCATTATCTTACTGCATACCGCCTCCTTCGTGATTGTGATCGTGTTAGGTTCCTCGCCCCGCTACAGCCCATTGACTATCCACTATAGGAATATGTTTAGAAACATAGAAACATAGAAAATAGGTGCAGAAGTAGGCCATTCGGCCCTTCTAGCATGCACCGCCATTCAATGAGTTCATGGCTGAACATTCAACTTCAGTACCCCATTCCTGCTTTCTCGCCATACCCCTTGATTTCCCTAGCAGTAAGGACCTCATCTAACTCCTTTTTGAATATATTTAGTGAATTGGCCTCAACAACTTTCTGTGGTAGAGAATTCCACAGGTTCACCACTCTCTGGGTGAAGAAGTTCCTCCTCATCTCGGTCCTAAATGGCTTACCCCTTATCCTTAGACTGTGACTTCTGGTTCTGGACTTCCCCAACATTGGGAACATTCTTCCTGCATCTAACCTGTCTAACACGTCAGAATTTTAAATGTTTCTATGAGGTCCCCTCTCATTCTTCTGAACTCCAGTGAATACAATCCCAGTTGATCCAGTCTTTCTTGATAGGTCAGTCCCGCCATCCCGGGAATCAGTCTGGTGAACCTTCGCTGCACTCCCTCAATAGCAAGAATGTCCTTCCTCAGGTTAGGAGACCAAAACTGTACACAATACTCCAGGTGTGGCCTCACCAATGCCCTGTACAACTGTAGCAGCACCTCCCTGCCCCTGCACTCAAATTCCCTTGCTATGAAGGCCAACATGCCATTTGCTTTCTTAACCGCCTGATGTACCTGCATGCCAACCTTCAATGACTGATGTACCATGACATCCAGGTCTCTTTGCACCTCCCCTTTTCCTAATCTGTCACCATTCAGATAATAGTCTGTCTCTCTGTTTTTCCCACCAAAGTGGATAACCTCACATTTATCCACATTATACTTCATCTGCCATGCATTTGCCCACTCACCTAACCTATCCAAGTCGCTCTGCAGCCTCACAGCATCCTCCTCGCAGCTCACACTGCCACCCAACTTAGTGTCATCCGCAAATTTGGAGATACTACATTTAATCCCCTCATCGAAATCATTAATGTACAGTGTAAACAGCTGGGGCCCCAGCACAGAACCTTGCGGTACCCCACTAGTCACTGCCTGCCATTCTGAAAAGTACCCATTTACTCCTACTCTTTGCTTCCTGCCTGACAACCAGTTCTCAATCCATGTCAGTACACTACCCCCAATCCCATGTGCTCTAACTTTGCACATTAATCTCTTGTGTGGGACCTTGTCGAACGCCTTCTGAAAGTCCAAATATACCACATCAACTGGTTCTCCCTTATCCACTCTACTGGATACATCCTCAAAAAATTCCAGAAGATTTGTCAAGCATGATTTCCCTTTCACAAATCCATGCTGACTTGGACCTATCATGTCACCTCTTTCCAAATGCACTGCTATGACATCCATAATAATTGTCCTCTATCGTAAAGACTGATGCTAAATATTTGTTCAGCGTTCTGTCATCTCCATGTTCCCAATTACTAATACCTCCTAACTGAAAAAAATTTACTTTAGCCACACTTTTCCTTTTTAAATAGATATAGAAACTCTTGCTATCTGTTTTTATATTTCGTGATAGTTTGCTTTCAGACTCCATCTTCCCTTTCTTAATCGTCCTTTACTGCCTTTTAAACGCCTCGAAATCTTCTCACCTCCCACTAATTTTGGCGACTTTGCGCTTGTTTTTAATTGAATACCGTCGTTTATTTCCTTAGTTAATCACGGATGGCTATCGTTTCTCTTACACACTTTCCTCCTTACTGGAATATTTGTTTTGAGAGATCTTTGAGCGATAAGGGAGTAAATGATTATGGGGACTGGGCAGCAAAGTGGAGCTGAATCCATGATCAGATCAACAATGAACTTATTAAATGTTGGAGCAGGCTCAAGGGGCCAGGTGGTCCACTCCTGCTCCTATTTCTTATATTCTTATAATTATTTCACACAAGCACTTCCACTGTTAATATTATACTAGACCCTGTCTCTGTTTATATTACACTTGGCACTGCCTCTGTTTATATTACACTAGACCCTGTCCCTGTTATTATTTCACTGAGCCCTGACCCTGTATATATTCCACTAGACCCTGTCTCTGTTTATATTACACTAAACCCTGTCTCTGTTTATATTACACTAGACCCTGTCTCTGTTTATATTACACTCGGCACTGTCTCTGTTTATATTATACTAGACCCTGTCCCTGTTATTAATTCACTAAGCCCTGACCCTGTTTCTATTGCACTAGACCCTGTCTCTTTAAATGTTACACTAGGCCTTGTCTCTGTTTACATTACGCTAGGCACTGTCTTGTTTATATTACACCAGAACCTGTCCCTGCTTCTCATACACTGTCTCTGTTTATTTTACTCTAGTCCCTTTCTCTGTTTATATTCCACTCGACCCTGTCTCTTTAAATTTTACACTAGGCCCTGTCTCTGTTTACATTACACTGGGCACTGTCTTCTTTATATTACACTAGACACTGTTCTGCAAATGTTACACTAAACTCTTTCTCTGTTTATATCACATAGCCCTTTCACTGTTTATATTACACTGGAGCCTGTCTCTATTATATTACACTAGGCCCTGTCTTTGATTGTATTACACCATGCCCTGTCTCTGTTTATTTTATACTAGGCCCTGTCTCTGTTTATATTACACGAGATCCTGTCTCCCTTTTTGTTACACTGGGCCATGTATCTATTGCACTTCACAAGACAATGTCTGTTTGTGTCAACCGATGCTCAGTGTGTCTCACTTTTGCCTCGGTCTCAGATAGTTTTGGGATAAATTCCCACTCCAGGGACTCTATCTCCATTTATTTTACAACAGACCTTGTCTCAGTTATTTCTGCACTTGACCATGCATCTGTTAGATCGATAGAACAGAAGATATATTGATGGATCAATATATATTAATATAAATAAAGTGTACATATGTGTGTGTGTACATATGCTATACTTTTATGATTGGAATATACGTTTAGTTTCATTAATCGCTATCGAGAGTTGTATGCAATGTCTCATTGATCTGGTATTGTGTGGGTAATATTTGTGTTGAGAGGATGGGGTGAATCTTGTAACAATCTCCCAGAGATGGACTGGGATTGAGGGACAGGACGGAAGGGGAGCAGTTCACTGCACTTTGCACTACTGAGTGACATTCTGTGTGTTAAAGGTTACTAATTCACACTCATGTTGTCCTGTGCCAATTTCACCCAGTTCTTTAATATTAAGGATTAACTTTCCAACAGTATTTTATATTGAGCTTTCACATGCCCCACTGACTGTTACAGACAGAGCCTGGAACGGTGAACTCACATCACCGCCGGATGGGCAGCCGCAGGGTCATAATATCCACCGGATTACATACTCTCATCGTGTTAAGATGAACAACTGAAAAGAACATGCATTAAGTGTTTGCTCTATGTGTGGGTATGTGTTTGTGTTTCTATGTATGTGTGTGTGTTTGTGTGCGTCTGTGCATATCTGTGTGTGTGTATGTATGTGTGTGTGTGGGTGTGTGTGTGTGTGTCAATGTGTCTGTGTGTTTGTATGTGTGCGTGTATGTGTGTGTGCGTGTGTGAGTGTGTGTGTATATATATGTGTGTTTGTGTGTGCGTGTGTAGAAATCTCATCATTGGTAATGTGTGCAAGTGCTCTCCACAAAGATAATTGATTAGCTTCAACCATTATTTTTCACCATTTTATTTATTCAACAGCGAATTGCAGATCGTTTAATCCTTTAACATTTATTGATAACACATTTTCTTGCATGCTCTTAGAAACATATAAACATAGAAAATAGGTGCAAGAGTAGGCATTTAGCCCTTCTATCCTGCACCGCCATTCAATGAGTTCATGGCTGAACATGAAACTTCAGTACTCCATTCCTGCTTTCTCGCCATACCCCTTGATCCCCCGAGTAGTAAGGACTTCATCGAACTCCCTTTTGAATATATTTAGTGAATTGGTCTTAACTACTTTCTGTGGTAGAGAATTCCACAGGTTCTCCACTCTCTGGGTGAAGAACTTTCTCCTCATCTCGGTCCTAAATGGCTTACCCCTTATCCTTAGGCTGTGATCCCTGGTTCTGGACTACCTGCATCTAACCTGTCTAAACCCATCAGAATTGTAAACGTCTCTATGAGGTCCCCTCTCATTCTTCTGAACTCCAGTGAATACAAGCCCAGGTGATCCAGTCTTTCTTGATAGGTCAGTCCCACCATCGCCGAATCAGTCTGGTGAATCTTCGCTGCACTCCCTCAATAGCAAGAATGTCCTTCCTCAAGTTAGGAGACCAAACTGTACACAATACTCCAGGTGTGGCCTCATAAAGGCCCTGTACAACTGTACCAACACATCCCTGCCCATTTTCTCAAATCCCCTCGCTATGAAGACCAACATGCCATTTGCTTTCTTAACCGCCTGCTGTACCTGCATGCCAACCTTCAATGACTAGTGTATCATGACACCCAGGTCTCGTTGCAGCTTCCCTTTTCCTGATCTGTCACCATTCAGATAATAGTCTGTCTCTCTGTTTTTACCACCAAAGTGGATAACCTCACATTTATCCACATTATATTTCATCTGCCTTTCATTTGCCCACTCACCTAACCTATCCAAGTCCTCTGCAGCCTCATAGCATCCTCCTCGCAGCTCACACTGCCACCCAACTTAGTGTCATCCGCAAATTTGGAGATACTACATTTCATCCCCTCGTCTAAATCACTATTGTACAATGTAAACAGCTGGGGCCCCAGCACAGAACCTTGCAGTACCTCACTAGTCACTGCCTGCCAATCTGAAAAGTACCCATTTACTCCTGCTCTCTGCTTCCTGTCTCACAACCAGTTCTCAATACATGTCAGCACACTACCCCAAATCCCATGTGCTTTAACTTTGCAAATTAATTTCTTGTGTGGGACCTTGTCGAAGCCTTCTGAAAGTTAAAATATACCACATCAACTGGTTCTCCTTTGTCCACTTTACTGGAAACATCCTCAAAAGATTCCAGAAGATTTGTCAAGCATGATTTTTTACACCAGAACTGTGTCTGTTTATATTACTTTGCACCCTGTCTCTGTTCATAATACAAAAGATCATGGCTCTGTTTATATTACACTAGATCCTGTCTCTTTTTATATTACACTAGGCACTACACTTTATATTACACGAGGCCTTTCTCTGTTTATGTTACACTAGACCCTGTCTCTGTTAATATTACACTGGCCCTGTCTCTGTTTATATTAGACTAGACCCTGTCTCTGTTTATATTATACTAGACCGTGTCCCTGTTTATATTACACTAGGTCCTGTCTTTGTTTTGTTGCACTTAAACCTGTCGCTTTTTATATTATAATAGGCCCTGTCTCTGTTTATATTACACTGGACCATGTCTCTGTTTATATTACACTGGACCCTGTCTCTGTTTATATTACACGAGGCCCGACTCGTTCTATAAAACTAGGACCAGTATCTCTTTACATTACACGAGACCCTGTCTCTGTTTACATTACAGTAGATCCTGTCTCTGTCTAAATTACACTAGGCCCTACTCATTATATTACACTAGACTCTATCTTTATATTTCACTAGAACCTGTCCCTGTTTATATTACACTCGACTCTGTCTCTGCTTATATTACACGAGGCCCTGTCTCTGCATATATTACATAGGACCTGTCTCTTTTTATATTACACTAGACGCTGTCTCTGCTAATATTACACTGGACCCTTTCTCTGGTTATATTAAACAGGACCCAGTATCTGTTTATATTACACAGGATACTGTCTCTGTTTATATAACACTAGGCCCGACTCTTTCTATTAAAACTAGACCCTTTATCTCTTTATATTGCACTACATCATGTCTCTGTTGAAAGTATACTTGACCCTGTCTCTGTTGATATTACACTAGAACCTGTCACTGATAATATTACACTCGGCACTGTCTCTGTTTATATTACACTAGACCGTGTCTCGGTTTACATTACACTAGACCCTGTCTCTGTTTCGATTACTCTGGACGCTGTCTGTTTTCATATTACACTAGACCCTGTCTCTCGTTACAATACACTCGGCCTTGTCTCTGTTTACATTACACTAGACCCTGTCTCTGCTTATCCTGCACTAGACCCTGTCTCTGTTGATATTACACTAGGCCCTGTCTCAGTTTATATTATATTAGGCCCTGTCTCTGTTTATAATATACTTAACCCTATCCCAGTTTATATTAGACTAGGCCCTGTCTCTATTTATAGTTTACTGGACCCTGTCTCTGTTTATATTACACAGGATCCTGTCTCTGTTTATATTACAGTAGTGTCTACTTTTTCTATAACACTCGGCCCTGTATCTCTTTATATTACATTAGACCCTGTCTCTGTTTATATGTCCCTGGATCCTGTCTCCATTTATGTAACACTGGCCCATGTATCCATTGCACTTCACAAGACATTGTCTGTTTGTGTCAACCGGTGCTCAGTGTTTCTCCCTTTCGCCTCAGTCTCAGATACTTTTGTGATAAACTCCCACCCCAGGTACTATATCTCCAATTATTGTACAACAGAACCTGTCTTAGTTATTTCTGCATTTGACCATGCGTCTGCCAGATAGACAGAAGATATATAGACGGATCAAAATATATTAATATAAATAAAGGTATATATACGAGTGGGTGGAAGGATTTAATACTTTTTTGGTTGGAACATATGTTTAATTTAGTTAATAGCTTTCGGATGTTGTATGCAATGTCTCATTAAGCTGGCCTTATGTCGCTAATATTTGTGTTGACAGGATGGGGTGAACCGTGTAACAATCTCCCAGAGATGGACTGGGATTGAGGGACAGTACTGAATGGGAGAAATTCAATGCACTTTTCACTACTTCGTGCAATCTCTTTGTTAAAGGTTACTAATTCACACTTGTGTTGTCCTGTTACAATTTCTCCCATTTCTTTAATGTTGAGGATTGCTTATCCTGCAATATTTTATAGTGTGCTTTCACGTGACCCACTGATTGTGTCAGACAGAGCCTGGAACCGTAACCTCACAGCACCGCTGGATGGGCGGCCGCAGGGCCCTAATATCCACCTAAATAATTCTCTCATCTGGTGAAGACGAACTGAAGAAAGCAAGCACAATGTGTTTGTGATATGCGTGTGTCTGTATGTATGTGTGTGTATGTGTGTGCATAAGTGTATGTGTGTGTGTATGTGTGTGTTTGTGTGTATGTGTGTGCATAAGTGTATGTGTGTGTGTATGTGAGTGTTTGTGTGTATGTGTGTGTGTGTATGAGTGTGTGTGTTTGTGTGTGTGGGTGTGTGTTTGTGCATTGAAGCACTGAGCACACTTGATCAGCTCCGCTGGGCAGGCCACATGGATCGCAGGTCAGACACGGGAATCCCAAAGCAAGTGCTCTACTCGGAACTCATTCACAGCAAATGAGTCAAAGGTGGACAGCAGAAAAGTTACAAGTATACCCTCAAAACCTCAGTAATAAAGTGCGACATTTCCACCGACACCTGGGTGTCCCTGGCCAAAGACCGCCAGAAGTGGAGGAAGTGCATTCGGAAGGGCACTGAGCACCTCAAGTCTCGACGCTGAGTGCATGCAGAAACCAAGCACAGGCAGTGGAAAGTGCGTGGAGCAACCCAGTGCCACCGTCCCCTTACCTCAATGACTATCTGTCCCACCTGTGACAGCGATTGTGGCTCTCGTATTGGACAGTTCAGCCACCAAAGAACTCACTTCAAGAGTGGAAGCAAGTCTTCCTCCATTCCGAGGGACTGCCGATGATGATGATGATGATAATGTCTATGTGTGTGTATGTGTATGTGAGTGTGTGCATGTGTCTGTATATATGTGTGTGTATATATATGTGTGTATGTACAAAACACATAATTAATAATGTGTGCAAGTGCATTCCACAAAGATAAATGATGAGCTTCAAACATTATTTTTCAGCATTTTATTTTATTCAACTGCTAATTGCAGATCGTTTAATACCTTTAACATTTACTGATAACACATTATCTTGCCTGGTCTTGTTTAGAACGTGAGGTCACACGGACCATTCCATTAACAAGGTGACCATGTCTGTCGCAGTATTCAGTGGAAAAGGGGATTAAATCACACCGAGGAAAAAGAGCAGCCACCCGCCATTCTCTGAGTTTTATTATCCAGTGATGCCCTCTCCATCACAGAGAATGCCCTGATATACACCTGGAGTGTGTGATTATTAGTAAATGGTAAAAATGAGACTGCACCTGTACCTGGCATGAGGTTAATAAATCTGTAATTATCTGACTTATTGTTTCTCTCATTACACCAGACCCCATCGCAGTTTTTACTGCACTATACTCAGTCTCAGGTTATATGATTGATGTGGTGGACTTCCAAAAGTCGTTTGATAAAGTACCTTTATAATATCCTTGTCAAAAAAGTTGAAGCCCATATAATAAAAGAGACAGTGGAAGCATGGGTATGAAATTGACTGAGTGACAGCAACCAGAGAGCAGTGGTGGCCGGTTGTTTTTTTGGACTGGCTGAAGCTATACAGTGGAGTTCTGCAGTAATTGGTACCAGGAACACTGCTATTCTTGATTTATATTCATGACTAAGAATTGGATGTGCAGGGTACAGTTTAAAAATTTTCAGATGACTCAAAGCTTGGAAATAGAGTGAGCAGTGAGGAGGATAGTCATAACTTCAAGATGACAGAGACATGCTGGTGGAATGGGTGGACATGTGGCAAATGAAACGGAGAAAGGTGTTCCGTGATATATTTTTGGAGGAAAAATGAGGAGAGGCAATATAAATTAAAGGGTACAATTCTAAAGTGGTTGCATGAACACAGAGACCTGGGGGTATATGTGCACATATCATTGAAGGTGGCAGGGCCGGCTGAGAAAGTGGTTAAAAAAGCAGATGGGATCCTGTGCTTCATAAATAGAGGCACAGCATACAAAAGAAAGGAAGTTATGATGAACATTTATTAAACAACTGGTTCAGCCTCAACTGGAAAATATAGTGCCCAATTCTGGGCACTGCACTTTAGCAAGGATTTGAAGGAATTAGAGAGGATTCCGAAATTATTTACAAATGTGATTCCAGGGATAAGGTTCTTCGGTTACATGGATAGTCTGGAGAAGCTGGGTTGTTCTCATTGGAGCAGGGACGGTTGAGATGAGATTTGAGGGAGGTTTTCAGAAAAACAAAGAGCCTCGACAGAGTAGCAGGATTGCAACTGTTCCCCTGGGTGGAAGTGTCACGAACAGAGGACACAGATTTAACGTAATTGGAAGAAGAACCAAAGGCGACAAGGGGAAAACGTTTTTACACAGCGAGTTGTTAGGATCTGGAATGCATGGCCTGAACAGTGGTGGGGGCAGATACAATCATGGCATTCCAAAGGAATTGGATAAGTACCTGAAGGAAGAAAATTCACAGGGCTACGGGAAAGGGCGGGGAGTGGAATGCTGAAATACTCTTGCCGACAGCGACACGGGCGATGTGGGCCGAATGGCCCTCTTCTGTGCTGTAACCGTTCTATTATGCTATAATAGACCAGATCCTCTCTCAGTTATTATTACATTAGATCCTGCTCCAGTTTATATTACCCCATCCACCACGTTAAATATTCACTCCCTCCACCACCAGCGCACCATGCCTTCGGTGATTACTATCCACAAGATGCATTGCAGCAACTCGGCAAGACATCTTCGGCAGCACCTCCCAAACCTGCGACCTCTTCCACTCTTCCACGAAGAAGGACAAGGGCAGCAGGCTCATGGGAACACCATCATCTCCACGTGTCCCTCCAAATAACACACCATCCTGACTTGGAAACGTATTATCATTCCTTCAAAGTCGCTGGGTCAAATTCGTGAAACCCCCTCCATAACACTGTGGGAGTCCCTTCACCACACGGTCTGCAGCGGTTCAAGGTGGCAGCTCACCACCTGCTTCTCAAGGCCAATTCGGGATAGAGAATCAAACTTGGCCGAGTCACCGACACCCACATCCACATGCCAGGAACCAATAAAACAATGTCCCTGTATCAGTAATTCCTGCACTAGGCCCTACCTCAGTTATTACTGCTCTAGAACTACTTATAATGTTCTCGGCCCTGCCTCAATATTACTGAAATATGCCATGCCTTTCTTCCTATTACACAAGCCTCTGCCTCAGTTTATATTAAACTATCTAAGGACACTGTTTATATTGCACTCGCCCCATTCTTTCATATCAATAAACTCGACTATGTCTCGGTTTATATTAGACTAGATCCTGTCACCTTTATCACTGTACTGGACCATGCCTCTGTTTATAATAAACTAGGCCATGTCAGTGTTTATAGTAAACTACACCCTGTCTCAGTTATGACTGCACTAGACCCTGTTACTCCCAAGGCAGGTACAGCATGTGTCAGATTCAGAATAAAGCGCACTCTACACTGCCCCATTAATCACTCCCAGGGCAGGTACAGCATGGTTTAGATACAGACTAAAACTCAATTTACGCTGTGCCATTCAGCATTCCCATGGCAGGAACAGTATGGCTTAGATGCAGTTTAAAGCGCGCTCTACATTGTCACATCAAACATTCCTCGATCATTTAATTCACAGATCATATTTTGGATTAAAGCTCCCTCTGCGCACTACAATCAATTTGGTTCGAGACACACCATTAGGGCTCAAGGAAAACTTTTGTTAGATGTTAACATCTAGTTGTGGGGTAATGACAATTATCCATTATTGAGAGACAAGACGGGAAGTGGAAATCAGAGAGGGAGAGGATACAGGACATCCACACTGACACATTTGTGATGTCACTATATAGGGTGACTAGAATATTTCCCCATTCTGCCCATGGGGATCATCTTTACTTTATTCTCCTATAATTTAGAGAAATGCTCCAAAAGCAAATGTTGCTGGAATCTATTACGAAATTTGCATTTCTTTCTCTGTTTATTTCTTTGCTGTGTTGGCGGGGAAACATTTATTGTGTTTCTGTCGCTCAATACTCTAATCTAGGATTTCTATTTCTGTTTTTATTTACATAAACCCCTCACTGGTTCCCATGAAGTGTTCATGGCAGAAAAATCAGATCAACAGAGTCACTTATTGATTCGTTTTAACTCACAACAGGGCTTATTTTAAGAATATTGACAGTGGTACAATATTAATAGAAATATCTCAAACAGTGATGTTAGCTTCAGTTTTGTTCAATTTGAACAGATGTGATTTATATCAAAGGGAATAAATAATAAATAAATAATTCAGTTCTGGAAGTTCTGCTGCCAAAATCAGTGGAACTTCCCTGAACAGTCTGCTATTCCACTGGATCTCCATTTAGTGGAAGATTTAACCCACTGAAACTAAACAAGTTAAACCAGTGACCAGAGGAGTGTTCTACAATTTCATTGATGTGTGAGCTTTTCACATATCGCAACTTGTATATTCAAATGTTGACATTTCGAAACACATTTCATTTATATAGCTCCTTTCATGACCTCATGCTGTCCCGAATGCATTTCAGCCAATGAAGTCCATTGGAAGTGTGTAATTGTTGCAATGTAGGAAATGTGGCAACCAATTTGTGCACATCAAGATCCCACAAAGAGCAATGAAATAATGATCAGATAATTTGTTTTTGAGATATTGGTTGAGGGGTAAGTACTTGCCCAGAAACCTAGATAAAACTCCTCTGCTTTTTAAAGTAATGCCTTGAGTCCTTTACGTCCACCTGAGTGGAAAGATAGGGCCTCAGATTAATGTCTGCCCCGTAAGACGACACCTCTGACCGGACAGCACTCACTCAGTACTGGCATCGGGCGTGTCGGCATACATTTGGGCTCAGGTCTCTGGAGTGCGGTTTAGTATCTGTGACTTTCTGAGTCAGAGGCGAGAGTGATCCCACTGAGACGAGCCTTGAACATATCACAGCTTTTATTTTAAAATTACGCTATTAGCTCATCGTGTCTGAAGTTCAGGGCCTGAGCCCAGTCGTACACCGATCCGTTCAATTGTCCACAGCGAGTCCTGTTATCTGCCTTGGGATGTTATTCCCACAATATTGTAACGGTGCACGGGATTCCCACTGGCTCCATGTAAAAGTTTCAGCGATTCCACAAAGGAATTTCTGGAAGTGCACAAGGCAGAGGTCTCGCCACATCTGCTGACGATACAAAGATGGGTGGGAAAGCAAACAGTGAGGAGGACACAACAAATCTGCAGAGGGATATTGACAGGCTAAGTGAGTGGGCACAAATCTGGCAGATTGGGTATAATGTGGGAAAACTTCAAATTGGCCACTTTGGCAGTAAAAATAGGACAACAAATTAGAATTTCACTGGAGAGAGATTACAAAGTGCTGCAATACAGAGAGACCTGGTGGTCCTTGTGCATGAACCACAAACAGTTGGTATGCAGGTATAGGTTTTGATCAGGAAGGCAAATGGAATGTTGGCCTTTATTGTAAGGGCGATGGAGTATAAAAGCAGAGAAAACCTGCTACAACTGTACGGGGTATTCACGAGGTTGATTCTGGATATGAGGGATTTAACTTATGAAGGTAGGCTGAGTAGTTTGGGTCTATACACATTGGAATTCAGAAAATTGAGAGATTCTCTGATTGAAATATAGAAGATAATGAGGGTGCTCGATAAGCTGGTTGCAGAGAGAATATTTCCACTCACAGTGGAAACTAAAACTAGGGGACACAGACTCAGAATAAGGGGCCGCCCATTTAGATCTGATATGAGGAGGATTGTCTTCTCTCAGAGAATAGTAAATCTATGGATATAGTGGAATATTTAACCCACTGAAACTAACCAAGTTAAAACAATGACCAGAGGTGTGTCCTACAATTGCATTGATGTGTGAGCTTTTCACATATCGCAAAATGTATTTTCAAATGTTGACATTTACAAACACCGTGCATTTCTATAGCACCTTTCATGGCCTCATGATGTCCCAAATGCTTTACAGCCAATGAATTAATTTTGAAGTGTTCTCACTGTTGTAATGTGGGAAATGTGGCAGCCATAATGTGCATAGCGAGATCCCACAGACAACAATGAAATAATGATCAGATTATCTATTTTACAGATGTTAGTTGAGGGATAAGTATTTGCGCTGGAAACCCCGGAGAATTCCTTTGTTCTTCAAGATAGCGCCATGAGTCATTTAAATCCAACTGAGTGGGATGATGGGACCTTAGTTTTATTCTGCCCCAAAAGACAGCACCTCTGACCGTGCAGCACTCACTCAGTACTCGCACCGGGCCTGTCGGCATAGTTTATGGGCTCAGGTCTCTGGAGTGAGGTTTAGTATCTGTGATCTTCTGAGTCAGAGGCGAGAGTGATCCCACTGAACCGAGGCTTGAACATATCACAGCTTGTATTTTAACTGCTGCCATACAGCTCATCGTATCTGAAGTTCAGGGCCTGAGCCCAGTCTTTCACCGATCCATTCAATTGTCAGGGGCGAGTTCTCATCTCTTGCATGGGATGTCATTCCCACACTGGGATTTCCACTGGGTCCAACTAAAAGGGTCAGTGATTCTGCAAGTTAGATCTGGAAGTGCCCGAGGAAGCCGGACTCACGTAACTTGAGTTTTACTCTGTGAGAGATGCACCATCAGAGCAGCTGGAAGCTGGGACTGTTCTCCTTGGAGCCGAGCAGGTTATGGGCAGTTAATACAGGTGTTCAAAATCATGAGGAGTTTTGATCGAGTAAATTGGCAGGTACTACTTCACTCCCTCCAAAAATCTCTACCTCCCTCCACGCATCTCTACTTCCCTCCATCCATCAATCCCTCCCTCCATCCCTCCCACCCTCCATACCTCCATCCATCCCTCCAGCAGTCGTTCCCTCCCTGCACCCATCCCTCCCTCCCTCCCTACCTCCCTCCTTCTGCCTCTCCATTACTCAATTCTTCTCTTGCTCCACACCTCCCTCCCTCCCTCCCTCGAAACCAACCGATTCTTATTTTTCCCTTTGAAGTGTTTCTGCTTCTATCGATGAGGATTCCTCAGCTGGAGTTTTCTGCACTCAATTCCTTCATCGGGCTTTCATATATATTAACAAATAAGAGAGAGAACAACGGAAAATATATATATTAATAACGACCCCCCCCACCCTAAAATAACTGTCAGAAATAAAATGGTGACCTTTCTAGAGAGGGAGCTGGCTGGGGAACTGGCACCGTGTAGAAATTCCACATGGGGCAGTTAGGATATTTTTTCTTTTATTCAGCTAAAAAAGTAAGGATAAAAAAAACTTATTTTAAGACATCGTGGACTTTCAGCTGTTCTTTTTCCCGCCCCCTTCTCACTGTTGAGGACAGGCCAGTGCCTGCCTGGAGCTCACTGCCATTGTGTGTACGGAAAGGTAGGACACAAGCACTCGCTGCGTGGAGAGACTTGCAGAAGCCGGGTCTGCTCTCCTTACAGCAGAGAAGGGCGAGGGGAGATTTACCAGATTGGTGCCAGGGTTGAATGTCTCGAAACACTAGTGCGGCCCCAGCTGCAGTATTGTGTCCATTTCTGGGTACCACACTTTTGGAAGGATGTGAAGACTTTCGAGAGAGTGCAGAAGAGTTTTACTGGAAACGTGTCAGGGATGGGGGATTAAAATTACGTGGTGAGGCTGGAGAAGCTGAAGTTGTTCTCCTTGTACCCGAATTTTCTCAAATCTAATTTTGGCCCATTTCCCATCGAATGGATCGCTAATATCCTGACGGTAAAGGACAGAAGTTTGGTGGAAATAAATGGGCCTTACATGGCGATTCTGGGCGACAGCAGGCGGTAGATCGGATTCTGAGCAGCAAATGCAATCCTCGGCAATATAACGCCGAGGATAGAGACGGGCCCATGGAGGGGGATACGCAGAGAAAAACATTTCAACAAATGAAAAAGAAAGCTTTATGAATCCTTCAGAGGACCCTATCCAACAAAAGCACTGCAAAAGAAATGAAGAAAACAGGTGCACTAAAACTTCCTTGCAGATCTTCATACTTACCGTTCAGGTAAGACCTGCCTCCATGCGGCGGTTCCACGCCGGCGCACACCAACAGACGCTTCCCAGCGGTCATCTCTCCCAGCCGGCGTGAGGGCCTCACCAAACTCGCTCGGAGATGGAGAGCGCCCAAAAAACAGGGAAGCAGCCAAGAAAACGTGGTGGCAGCCGGCGTCATGTCCACCAAACTCGGGTCCTGAGATCCTACGAAAATGTGTCCACTGGAAGGAGGACCACTAACCAGAAGGCACAGCTCGTACAGCGCATGAACATGTCTCTGTTTATACTATACTTACGCACTGTCTCAGTTTATATTGTAATAGGCCCATTCTCAGTGATTACTGCAATAGAACCTGTCTCTGTTCATGGTAAACAAGACACTGACTCAGTTATTACTGCACTAGGCTCTCACAGTTTACATTATATTAGTCGTTGTTTCTCTTTATATGACACTATACATTGTCTCTGTTTATATTACGCTAGACCCTGTCACTGTTTATATTACACTAGACCCTGTCTCTGTTTATATTACACGAGACCCTGTCACTGTTTATATTACACCAGGCCCTGTCTCTGTTTATATTACACGAGACCCTGTCTCTGTTTATATTACGCTAGACCCTGTCACTGTTTATATTACACTAGGCCTTGTCTCTGTTTATATTACACGAGACACTGTCACTGTTTATATCACACTAGACCCTGTCACTCTTCATATTATATTAGACTCTGTCTCTGTTTATATTACAATAGACCAGTCTCTGCTTTTATTATACCTGACCCTGCCCCTGTTTATATTACACTAGACCCTGCCTCTGTGTATATTACACCAGACCCTGTCTCTCTTCATATTACACTAGACCCTGACTCTGTGTATATTACAGTGGGACCTGTCCCTGTTTATATTACACTAGACCCCGTCTCTTTTTATATTACACTCGACTATGCCTCTCTTTTTGTTACACTAGACCCTGTCTCCCTTTATATTGCACTACAAACTGTCTCTCTTTAAATTACACTGGGCCCGCACTCTCTTTATATTACACTCAACCCTGTCTCTGCTAATATTGCACTAGGCCTTGTCTCTGTTTATATTACTCTCGACCCTCTCTCCCTTTATGTTACACTTGACCCTGTCTCTGTTTATATTTCACTGGGACTTTCTCTGTTTATATTACACTAGACCCTGTCTCTGTTTATATTACACTAGGCCCTGGCTCTGTTGAAATTACACTCGACCCTGTCTCTTTTTATATTACACTCGACCCTGCCTCAGTTTCTTTACACTAGACCCTGTTTTTGCTTATATTACACCAGAGCCTGTCTCTGCTTATATTACACTCGACCCTGCCTCAGTTTCTTTACACTAGACCCTGTTTATGCTTATATTACACTCGACCCTGTCTCTGTTTATATTACACTAGATCCTGTCTCTGTTTATATTACACTAGATCCTGTCTCTGTTTATATTACACTAGACCCTGTCTCTGTTTATATTACACTAGATCCTGTCTCTCTTTATATTACACTAGACGCTGTCTCTCTTTATTTAAACTAGACCCTTTCTCTGTATATATTACACTGAACTCTGTCCCTGTTTATATCAAACTGGACCCTCTCTGTTTATATTACACTGAGCCCGCACTCTGCTTATATTACACTAGGTCCCGTCTCTGTATGTATTACAGTGGACCCTGTCTCTCTTTGTTACATTAGGCCATATATTCATTGCACTTCACAATACATTGTCTGTCTGTATCAGCCGTGGCTTTGTGTGGCTCACTTTTACCTCGGTCTCAGATAGTTTTGGGATAAACTCCCACTCCAGAGACGTGAGCACAAAGTCCAGGCACGTCACTCCCGGTGCCAGTATTGAGGGAGTGCTGCACTGTTGGAGGTGCCGTCTTTCGTTTGATAAGTTGAACCGAGTCACCGTCTGCCCTCTCAAATGGACGTAAAAGATCCCTTGCCAAGATTGTGCAGAGGAGCAGGTGATTTCTTCCCAGTGACCTGTTCAATAACTTTCCCTCAACAAACAGCACGGAAAAAAATCCAGTATCTGCTCATTTATCTCTTGCAGTTTGTGGGATGTTGCTGCCACGTTTCCTACATTACAACCGAGGACTCTCTGTGTGGGTCTTGGTGATGTCAGGGTGAGGGCTCTGTGTGTGGGTCTTGGTGCTGACAGAGTGAGGACTCTGTGTGTGGGTCTTAGTGCTGTCAGGGTGAGGACTCTGTGTGGGGGTCTTGGTGCTGACAGAGTGAGGACTCTGTGTGTGTATTTTGATGCTGTTAGGTTGAGGACTCTGTGTGTGGGTCTTGATGCTGTTAGGTTGAGGACTCTGTGTGTGGGTCTTGGTGCTGACAGGATGAGGACTCTGTGTGTGGGTCTTGGTGCTGACAGGATGAGGACTCTGTGTGTGGGTCTTGATGCTGACAGGATGAGGACTCTGTGTGTGGGTCTTGGTGCTTACAGGATGAGGACTCTGTGTGTGGGTCTTGGTACTGACAGAGTGAGGCCTCTTTGTGTGTATTTTGATGCTGTTAGGGTGAGGACAGTGTGTGGGTCTTGCTGCTGTCAGGGTGAGGCCACCCTCACAGACAGGAAGCCTGTTCATGGCGATAACATCGAACTGATGCTATTTCATTCTCATGAAACACAACTTCCTGTTTCTCTGCGGCCGGCTTCAAACCACACATCTCGCTTTTGAGCAGAAAATAAACCCAGGGGCCGAAATCTTGTGGAAACATCTGACAGGGGAGACCTATATCTGGCCGGGGAGTTGGTGCAGAGCCACACATTGTGGTGACATTTGCAAATGAGCCTAATGTTCTGAGTCTCCTTTCTGGAAATAACTGGCAGTGTGTGTGGATCAGTCACTGAGCTCCCTCTGCTCTCTGAAGCCGGGAGATGGTCGCTCGCTCCTTTGCATTTTATATGGTGATGGTTTTCTTTACGCAGCGAGTTGTTGTGAATTGCAGCGCCCTGCGAGAAATGGTGGTGGGAGCAGATTCAATAATAACATTGGAATGGGAATTGAATAGATACATAAAGGGAGAACACTACAGGGCTATGGGGTAAGAGCAAGGGTGGGGAACTTATTTGATCACTCTTTCAGAGAGCCAGCAATGGCACGGTCGGCAGAACGGCCTCTTTCGGTGCTGTATCATTCTGTGATTCTATTTCTCAGCTTTTATCTGTGATCAACTCGTGTCTCCTCTTTTTAAGTCTCATTCTCGGTCTTTCTGGGCTTCATAGATTACAGTTTAGACGACAAAAGTTGGCCGAATACTGCAACTGGGGCCCAAACTATGATTTATAAAGTTAAGCAATAACGTCCTTGCGTTAGAATTGAAATAGTGGCCAAAATAATCAAGTATGTTCTCGCAGTAGTTTCTTTCCCTTCTAGAGAAGGCACTGAACCGACTATCTTACCACAAAAAACACCCTTTGTTACAGTTACACTAAAACCCTGGATGTAATTTTCATCGTCACGCCCAGGCAGTAATGCTGCCCCAGGATCCAACACCTGTAATCTGGTTAAGGGACCGAGCCATTCTCAAGGCCTCAAATGGGCTCACGGTAACTACCAGCTTTCAGTCCTCTTCCACCCCTTTATTGTAACACCAGACCTCGCTTCTGCTGTTGTCACTTCCCTATGTTATTCTTAAACCAGCTCCTATTTCTGCTCTCGTAACACTACACACCTCGCATCTATTACACAGGAGATAGGAACACGAGGAGGCTGTTCTGCCCCTCGATCCTGTATCAATAGCCAATTACATAAGAGCATAAAAAATAGAAGCAGGAGTAGGCCTTACGGCCCCTCAAGCCTGCTCTGCCATTTAATACGATCAAGGCTGATCTGATCATGGACTCATGTCCACTTCGCTTCCGCTCCCTATAAACCCTTAATCACTTATCGGTTAAGAATCTGTCTATCTCTGCATTAAATGTATTCAATGACCCAGCGTCCACAGTTCTCTAACGCAGTGAATTCCACGGATTTACAACCTTCTCAGCGAATAAATTCCTCCTCATTTTAGTTTTAAATTGCCAGCCCCTTATTCAAAATTATGCCCTCTAGTTTTAGTCACGCCCATCCGTGGAAACATCCTCTCTGTATCCATCTTGTCAAGCCCCCTCATAATCTTATACGTTTCTCTAAGTTCACCTCTCATTCTTCTGAATTAAAATGAGTAGAGGCCGAACCTACTCAACCTTTCCTCATAAGTGAACCCCCTCATCTCCGTAAAACAAACGAGTGATCCTTCTCTAAATTTCCTCCAAAGCAAGTGTATCCTTTCTAAATATGGAAGCCAATACTGAAGGCAGTATTCTAGGTGTGGTGTCATCAATACCCTGTATAACTGTAGTAAGACGTCCTTGCTTTTATACTCCATCCCCTTTGTAATGAAGGCCAAGATTCCATTGGCCTTCCTGATCAATTGCTGAACCTGCAAAGTAACGTTTTAATTAAAGAGATAATGGCCGATCTGCATCATCAGTCCATCTACCCTTCTTGGCTCCATTAATACGCTTAATTAGCAAAACTCTATCTGTCTCAGGTTTGAAATGATGAATTGACCCGGCATCTACTGCTGGTTGTGAGAGATGTCCACACTTCTACCACCATTGGTGTGAAGACGTTTCCTAACTTCTCTCCTGAATGACATGGCTCTGAATTTAAGGGTAGCACCCCTTACTCTTGACTCCACCACGAGCGGAAAATGGTTCTCTCTATCTGCCTGATCGATTCCTTCCAAAACCCGAAAAATCTCAGTCACATTACCCCTGAACTTTCTCTGTTCCAGAGAATAGAAGCCAACCACGTGTCTATAGTTATTGGATAAACATAAAGACCTGGATTTTACACCTTTCACAACCTCAGCACCTTTACAGCCAGTGAAGCACTTACTGTTGTGTAGTCACTGCTGTAATGTAGGAAAACAGCAAACGAGCCAAAGATGGGCAGAGGTAATGTTACAAGGACACCCTGAAAGCCTCTCTGATAAAGTACAACATCATTACTGACACCTGGGAGTCCCTGGCCAAAGACCGCCCTAAGTGGAGGAAGTGCATCCGGGAGAGCTCTGAGCTCCTCGAGTCTCATCACCGAGAGCACGCAGCAATCAAGCGCAGGCAGTGGAAGGAGCATGCGGCAAACCAGTCCCACCCACTCTTCCCCTCAACGACTATCGTTCCCAGCTCTGACAGGGAGGTTCCCGTATTGGACACCTAAGAACTCATGTTAAGAGTGGAAGCAAGTCTTCCTCGATTACGAGGGACTGCCAATGATGATGATGATGATGTTGCAAACTCAGCAGATATTGTTCGCACAGCAAGATCCAATAAACAGCAATGTTATAAGAACAGGATACGCTGTTTTAGTGAGTTTTGGTGCAGGACAATTATTGGCTCAGGACACCCGTGAAGAACTACCCTGCTCTTTCTCTGATAGTGGCCGGGAGATCTTTTATTGCCACCTGAAAGTGCAGGCGTTGCCTCGGTTTAGCCCCTGATCAGAAAGATGGCACTACATGAGTACTGACACCCGGAGTGTCAACATAGATTCTCCGCTCACGTCTCTGGAGTGAGAAATGAAGCCACGATCTTCTGACTCAGGGGTGAGATTGCTACCACTGAGCCAAGACTGACATAATCGACTGTGTTCCCATTGCACTAGACTATGCCTGTGACATTACACTAATCCCAACACATTCATACTGCAGTGGGCCTTGACTCTGTTATTACACATTAGGCAACGCATTTGTAACTATAACAATAGGCCCTGACTTGCACACACTGTTATATGAGACCCAATCTTTGTTTTTCTGCACTAGATACTGCCTGTATGATCATCACACTAGATCCAGCATTGTGATCACTATAACACGAGAGTCTGCCTCTGTTACTATTGGATCAAACACTGTCTTTGTTACTCTCACAGTGGGCCATGCATTTGCTTTTATTACTCTGGACCCCGTCTCTACTATTATGGTATGAGACTCTGTCTCTGGAATTGTTACACTAGCCCCGGCCTCTGCTGTAATTAGAAAATAACCTGCCCCTGTTATTCCAGTTCTAGTGCACGCCTGTGTTATGATAACTCTATACCTTGTCTCTTTGTATTCTATAGAATGTGTTTCTGGTATTGTTAAAGTAGACTCGGCTTCTATTAGTGTGACACTATCACCCCATTCAGTTATTATTGCAAAATAATATTTCTATTATTACACAAAGACTGGTGCTTCTAGTTTTACCCTCGGCCCTGCCTCAGTTAATACTGCACCAGACATTCCCAAACATGTTGGATCAGGTTGGATGCAAAACAGTGAAGGTATCAGTCAATTTCTCCAGAGATTAGGAAGTGTTACATCCTTTTCCAAACGAGGGGAAATACGTGGCACAGCTGCACTTTGGGGGAGGAAGATGAACGGAAGAGCAATAGTGCTGGGTGTTTCGATACATCAGGGAGCTTACAGGCGTTTCTGCGGCCGCAGACGTGACTTGACGATGGTATGTTACCTCACTGATACCAGGCTCAAGGATATCACTGAGCGACTGTGGGGAGAGGATAAAAAGACAGAGCTCCTGGTCCATATCGGCACTAAAGACATCAGTAGAAAAAGGGATGTGGTCCTGCAGGCAGATTTTAGGGAGCTAGGAGAGAGATTAAAAAGGAGGATCTCAATGATTACTGTCGGCGCCACGAGCTAGTGAGTACAGAACTAGGGTAGAGCAGATGAATGCATGGCTGGAGATATGGTGCAGGAGGGAGGGCTTTAGATTCTTGAGTCATTGGGACCTTTTCCGGGGAGGTGGGACCTGTACAAGCTGCAAGGTTTACAGCTTGACAGAGCTAGGCCCAATATACTCGCGTGGTGGGGCAGGGTTGGGGGGTGGCGAGGATATTGATCTGAAATGTTAACATTGTCTTTCTCCACAAATGCTGCCTGATCCACTTATGTTTACAGCATTTACTGTTTTTATTTCAGATTCCAGCATCAGCAGGATTTTGATTTATGAAAGTTCTCAATTGGGGTAAAGGACATTTTATGAAACTAAATGTGATTTAGCCAAGGTGGACCGGAAACAGCTGCAGGAATGTAAATCAGTGTCAGAGCAGTGGGAGGCATCCATGGTGGAGATCCGGAGGGTTCAGACTAAATATGTTCTCGTGAAGGAAACGCGTGGCACGAACAAATCTAGAGCTCCTTGGATATCAAGAGACATACAGGGTAGAATAACGGAATAAAGGGAGTCTTATGGCAGATACGGAGGGCTCACTACTGCAGGAATCCGAGAGGAGTGTATAAAGTGCAGGGTTTAAATTCGGAAAGCAAAGAGAGAGCATGAAAAGAATCAAGGAAGACCCAAACATATTTTATAAATACATTACGAGCAAGAGGATAACTAAAGAAAGAGTGGGGCCTATTTGAGACCCTAAAGGTAATCTGTGTCTGGAGGCAGAAGATGTGGATATGGATCTTAATGCATAATTTGCATCTGTTTGCACAAATGGAGGGGTGATGCAGACATTGCAATAAGGGAAGAGTAGTGTGAAAGGACCTATTTCCCTTAGCAGGTGGGTCAACAACCAGGGTGCAGATATTTAAAGTCATTGGTAGGAGGTTTATAGGGTATTTGAGGGGATAACGTCAGACCCAGAGGGTGGTAGAGATCTGGAACTCATTGCCTGAAAGGTTGGTAGAGGCAGAAACACTCAAAAATTTCACAATTAATTTGGATGTGCACTTGAAATTCCGTAACCTACAGGGCTACAGACCAAGATCTGAAAAGTGAGACTTGATCCCTCGAGCTTGCTCAGCCATTCAATAAGATCATGGCTGATCTGATCCTGGGCTCAGCTCCACTTCCCTCCCTGCTCCCCATAACACTTCACACACTTATCGTTCAAAAATCTGTCTATCTCCACCTTAAATATATTAAGTAGTAGCAGGACATTAAGAAAATCATAATAAAATCAAGCAGCATAATCATGGTTTTATGTAAGGGAAATCATGTTTGACAAATGTATCAGAGTTCTTTGAGGATGTAACGAGCAGGGTCCATAAAGGGAAACTGCTCGATGTGGTGTATGTGGATTCCAAAAGACATTCGATAAGGTTCCACCTAAAAGGTTACTACACAAGATAAGAGCTCATGGTTTTGGGGGTAACATGGATGGAGGATTGGCTAACTAACAGAAAACAGTCAGGATAAATGGGTCATTTTCAGGTTAGCAAACTGTAACTAGTGGGGTGCCACAGGGATCAGTGCTGGGACCCCAACTATCTACAATCTATATTAATAACTTGGATGAAGGGACTAAGTGTATTGTAGACAAATTTGCTGGATACAAAGATGGGTGGGAATGTAAGTTGTGAGGAGGATACAAAGAGTCTGCAAAAAGATACGTTAAATGAGTGGGTAAAAATTTGGCAGTTGGAGTATAACGTGGGAAAATATGAGGTTATGCACTTCGGTAGGAAGACTAGAAAAGCAAAGTCATATTTAAATGGAGACAGACTACAGAATGCTGCAGTACAGGGGGACCTGGGGGGCGAACGGGGTTCTTGTACATGAAACACAAAAAGTTAGCATGTCAGCACAGCAAGTAATTAGGAAGGCAAATGGAAAATTAACCTTTATTGCAAGGGGGATAGAGTATAAAAGCAGGGGAGTCCTGCGCCAACTGTACAAAGTATTGGTGATGCCACACTTGGAGTACTGCGTACAGTATTGGTCTCCTTATTTAAGGAAGTATGTACTTGCATTGGAGGCAGTTCAGAGAAGGTTCACGAGGGTGTTTCCGAAAATTAATGGGTTGTCTTATGAGGAAAGGTTGAGCATGTTGCGCCTGTACTAATTGGTGTTTAGAAGAATAAGTGGTGGTCTTATTGATGAATATAAGATTCTGAAGGGGCTTGACAGGGTCGATGCTGAGAAGATATTTCCCCGCGTGTGGGAAATCAAGAACTACGGGGCATAGTTTCAGAATAAGGGGTTATCCATTTTAGGCGGAGATGAGGAGGAATTTCTCCTGTCAGATGGTATTGAATCTTTGGAATTCTCTACCCCAGAGAGTTGTGGAAGCTGGGTCATTGAATATATACAAGGCTGAGATAGACAGATTCTTGAACTATAGCGGAGTCAAGGGTTATGTGGACAGGCAGGAAATTGGAGGTTAGGCCAATATCATATCATGAGCTGATTATCTGGCGGAGCACGCTCGAGGGGCCCAATGGCCGACTCCTGCTCCTATTTCTTATGTTCTTATATAGCAACTGCTTTGTGTGTGCTCTTTGCGTTCCATTCAACCAAATAACAGCTGTTGAAGACAGTGGACATTAGGACCCTGCGGCCGACCATACGGCGGTGCTTTGATGTCATGGTTCCAGGCTCTGTCTGAGACAGTCAGTGGGTCATTTGAAAGCTCAATAGAAAATAGGAAAAACAGTCCTCAACATTAAAGAACTGGGAGAAATTGGCACATGCCAACACAAGTGTGAATTAGTAACCTCAAACACACAGTGTGCCACCAAGGAGTGCAATGTGCAATTAATTGCTCACCTTCAGTCCTGTCCCTCAATCCCAGTCCGTCTCTGGGAGAGTGTTACAAGGTTCAAACCATCCGCTCAACACAAATATTACCCACACAATACCAGATAAATATACGTTACACACAGCTGCTGATAGCTAATACCAAGAAGAAATGTGCTCCGAAGTTAAATAAATGATTACTTCCTCTCACACACACATACATATATTTACGATTATCAATATCTATCTATCATCTTTCTCTCTTTCTTACAGAGCGAGGATCTAGTGTAATATAATCAGAGACAGGGCCTAGTGTATTATAAAATGAGACAGGATCTAGCGTAATATAAACAGAGAATGGACCTAGTGCACTACAAACAGAGACAGAGTCTTGTTTAATATAAACAGAGACAGGGCCTCGTGTAATATAAACAGAGACAGGGTCTGGTGTAATATAAACAGAGACAGGACCTCGTGTAATATAAACAGAGACAGGGCCTCATGTAATATAAACAGAAACAGGGCCTAGTGTAATATAAACAGAGACAGGGCCTAGTGTAATATAAACAGAGACAGGGTCTAGTGTAATATAAACAGAGCCAGGGTCTGGTGTAATATAAACCGAGATATGGCCTCGTGTAATATAAACAGGGACAGGGTTTTGTCTAATATAAATAGGGACAGGGTCTGGTGTAATATAAACAGAGACAGGGCCTAGTGTAATATAAACAGAGACAGGGTCTGGTGTAATATAAACCGAGATAGGGCCTCGTGTAATATAAACAGAGACAGGGCCTCGTGTAATATAAACAGAGACAGGGCATCGTGTAATATAAACAGAGACAGGGTCTTGTTTAATATAAATAGGGACAGGGTCTGGTGTAATAGAAACAGAGACAGGGCCTCGTGTAATATAAACAGAGACAGGATCTTGTGTAATATAAATAGGGACAGGGTCTTGTGTAATATAAATAGGGACAGGGTCTAGTGTAATATAAACCGAGTCAGGGCCTCGTGTAATATAAACAGAGACAGGTTCTTGTGTAATACAAATAAGGACAGGGTCTGGTGTAATATAAACAGAGACAGGGCCTAGTGTAATATAAACAGAGACAGGGTCTGGTGTAATATAAACAGAGACAGGGCCTAGTGTAATATAAACAGAGACAGGGTCTGGTGTAATATAAATAGGGACAGGATCTGGTGGAATATAAACAGAGACAGGGTCTGGTGTAATATAAACAGAGACAGGGCCTCGTGTAATATAAACAGAGAGAGGGCCTCGTGCAATATAAATAGGGACAGGGCCTCGTGTAATATAAACAGAGACAGGGCCTCGTGTAATATAAATAGGGACAGGGTCTGGTGTAATATTAACAGAGACAGGGCCTAGTGTAATATAAACAGAGTAGGGCCTCGTGTAATATAAACAGAGACAGGGTATTGTGCAATATAAACAGGGACAGGAAACAAGAAACAGAGCAAATAGGTGCAGGAATAAGCCATTCGGCCATTCGAGCCTGCACCACCATTCAATGAGTTCATGGCTGAACATGCAACTTCAGAACCCCATTCCTTGTTTCTCACCATACCCCTTGATCCCTCTAGTTGAAAGGACTACATCTAACTCCTTTTTGAATATATTTAGTGAATTGGCCTCAACAACTTTCTGTGGTAGAGAATTCCACATGTTCACCACTCTCTGGGTGAAGAGATTTCTCCTCATCTCGGTCCAAAATGGCTTACCCCTTATCCTGAGACTATGACCCATGGTTCTGGACTTCCCCAACATTGGGAACATTCTTCCTCCATCTAACTTGTCTAAACCCATCAGAATGTTAAACGTTTCCATGAGAACCTCCTCTCATTTTTCTGAACTCCAGTGAATACAAGACCAGTTGATCCAGTCTTTCTTGATATGTCAGTCCCGCCATCCAGGGAATCTGTCTGGTGAACCTTCGCTGCACTCTCTCAATAGCAAGAATGTCCTTGCTCAAGTTAGGAGACCAAAACTGTACACAGTACTCCAGGTGTGGCCTCACCAACTGTACAACTGTAGTAACACCTCCCTGCCCCTGTACTCAAATCCCCTCGCTATGAAGGCAAACATGCCATTTGGTTTCTTAACCGCCTGCTGTACCTGCATGCTAACCTTCAATGACTGATGGACCATGACACCCAGGTCTCGTTGCACCTTCCATTTTCCTAATCGGTCACCATTCAGATAATAGTCTGTCTCTCTGTTTTTACCACCAAAGTGGATTACCTCACAGTTATCTACATTATACTTCATCTGCCATGCATTTGCCCACTCACCTAACCTATCCAAGTCACTCTACAGCCTCGTAGCATCATCCTCGCAGCTCACACTGCCAACCAACTTAGCGTCATCCGCAAATTTAGAGATACTACATTTAATCCCCTCTTCTAAATCACTAACGTACAATGTAAACGGTTGGGGCCCCCTTAGTGTAATATAAACAGATACAGGGTCTAGTGTAATATAAACAGAGACGGGGTCTAGTGTTGTACAAAGAGAGACATGGTATAGTGTTATATAAACAGAGACTGGGTCTAGTATAATATAAACAGGGAAGGGTCGAGTGTAATATTCTCAGAGACAGGGTTTAGTGTAATATAAACAGAGAAAGGTTTTTGTGTAATATAATCAGATTCAGGGTCTAGTGTAATATAAACAGAGACAGGGTCTTGTTTAATATAAATAGGGACAGGGTCTGGTGTAATAGAAACAGAGACAGAGTCTAGTGTAATATAAACCGAGACAGGGCCTCGTGTAATATAAACAGAGACAGGTTCTTGTGTAATACAAATAGGGACAGGGTCTGGTGTAATATAAACAGAGACAGGGCCTAGTGTAATATAAACAGAGACAGGGTCTGGTGTAATATAAACAGAGACAGGGCCTAGTGTAATATAAACAGAGACAGGGTCTGGTGTAATATAAATAGGGACAGGATCTGGTGGAATCTAAACAGAGACAGGGTCTGGTGTAATATAAACAGAGACAGGGCCTCGTGTAATATAAACAGACAGAGTGCCTCGTGCAATATAAATAGGGACAGGGCCTCGTGTAATATAAACAGAGACAGGGCCTCGTGTAATATAAATAGGGACAGGGTCTGGTGTAATATTAACAGAGACAGGGCCTAGTGTAATATAAACAGAGTAGGGCCTCGTGTAATATAAACAGAGACAGGGTATTGTGCAATATAAACAGGGGCAGGAAACATAGAAACAGAGCAAATAGGTGCAGGAATAAGCCATTCGGCCATTCGAGCCTGCACCACCATTCAATGAGTTCATGGCTGAACATGCAACTTCAGAACCCCATTCCTTGTTTCTCACCATACCCCTTGATCCCTCTAGTTGTAAGGACTACATCTAACTCCTTTTTGAATATATTTAGTGAATTGGCCTCAACAACTTTCTGTGGTAGAGAATTCCACAGGTTCACCACTCTCTGGGTAAAGAGGTTTCTCCTCATCTCGGTCCAAAATGGCTTACCCCTTATCCTGAGACTATGACCCATGGTTCTGGACTTCCCCAACATTGGGAACATTCTTCCTCCATCTAACTTGTCTAAACCCATCAGAATGTTAAACGTTTCCATGAGATCCTCCTCTCATTTTTCTGAACTCCAGTGAATACAAGACCAGTTGATCCAGTCTTTCTTGATATGTCAGTCCCGCCATCCAGGGAATCAGTCTGGTGAATCTTCGCTGCACTCTCTCAATAGCAAGAATGTCCTTGCTCAAGTTAGGAGACCAAAACTGTACACAGTACTCCAGGTGTGGCCTCACCAACTGTACAACTGTAGTAACACCTCCCTGCCCCTGTACTCAAATCCCCTCGCTATGAAGGCAAACATGCCATTTGGTTTCTTAACCGCCTGCTGTACCTGCATGCTAACCTTCAATGACTGATGGACCATGACACCCAGGTCTCGTTGCACCTTCCCTTTTCCTAATCGGTCACCATTCAGATAATAGTCTGTCTCTCTGTTTTTACCACCAAAGTGGATAACCTCACAGTTATCTACATTATACTTCATCTGCCATGTATTTGCCCACTCACCTAACCTATCCAAGTCACTCTACAGCCTCGTAGCATCCTCCTCGCAGCTCACACTGCCAACCAACTTAGTATCATCCGCAAATTTAGAGATACTACATTTAATCCCCTCTTCTAAATCACTAACGTACAATGTAAACGGTTGGGGCCCCCTTAGTGTAATATAAACAGAGACAGGGTCTAGTGTAATATAAACAGAGACGGGGTCTAGTGTTGTATAAACAGAGACATGGTATAGTGTGATATAAACAGAGACTGGGTCTAGTATAATATAAACAGGGAAGGGTCGAGTGTAATATTCCCAGAGACAGGGTTCAGTGTAATATAAACAGAGAAAGGTTTTTGTGTAATATAATCAGAGTCAGGGTCTAGTGTAATATAAACAGAGACAGGGTCTAGTGTAATATAAACAGAGTCAGGGTCTCGTGTAATATAAACAGAGACAGGGTCTAGTTTAATATAGCAGACACAGGGACAATGTAATATAACAGAGACAGGGCCGAGTGTAATATAAACAGTGAGAGTGTCTCGTGTAATATGAACAGCGACAGGGTCCAGTGTAACATATACAGAGACAGGGCCTAGTGTCATATAAACAGAGATCGGGTTTAGTGCAATATAAAGAGGGAAGGGTCCAGTGTAATATACACAGAGACAGGGTCTAGCGCAATATGAAGAGGGACAGAGTCTAGTGTAATATAAACAGGGAGAGGGTCCAGTGTAATATACACAGAGACAGGGTTTATTGTAATATAAACAGAGACAGGGTCTATTGTAATCTAAACAGAGACAGGGTCCAGTGTAATATAAACAGAGACAGGGTCTAGTGTAATATAAATAGAGACAGAATCTAGTGTAATATGAACCTCTATGATTCTATCACAAACATTCATCATTTTAATCACCTCTATTAAATCATCCTTTCGCCTTCTCTCCTCAATCCCAGTTTCTTACGTCTCTGTATATCTGAAATAACTAATTCCTGGTAGAATTCTAGGAATCCTCTTCTGCACCATCTTCAAGGCCTTGAGTAAGTGGAGCTGAATCCACGGCCAAATCAGCCATGATCTTGTTGAATGGCGGAGCAGGCTCAAGGAGCTAGATGGCCTACTTCTGTAGTTAATTCTTATGTTCTCATGTTTGACATAGTTACCAAAGTCTGGATTGAAATTAACTCAATCTCTATTGTTCCATCAGATTAATTGTACGGGTGAATGCTCTCTTAAAAGTGGACTGAGCAATAATCTGAGTATTATTAATTATTGATTGATATAACTTGTTCTAATAATGCAGATGGTGATTTATCTGTTCAGCAACAGCAACCTCTGCATGATTCCTGTTTCAATACGATCACTGTCGCCACCTGCTGATCATAAACATCTACTGCAGGTGCCAGAGTTTTTATAAACATGATTATTTAAATCCACACACAACTTGCATTTTGCCAGTCAAGTTCACCCAGAGGGGTTTCTCAGAGCAAACAGCCAGAGGGCCAAGAGATCAGGAGGGGTTAAGGGAGATAGGACAGAATTAATGTTATCCGTTCTGAGGAATTTTTCATGGGAAGGTGTGAAGTTATATAAGAACATATGAAATAGGAGCAGGAGTAGGCCATACGGCCCCTCGAGCCTGCTCCACCATTCAATATGATCATGGCTGATCATCGCACTCAACGCCACTTTCCTGCATTATATCCATATCACTTGATTCTCCTGCAGCTCAAAAATCTATCGATCTCAGCCCTGAGTAGATTCAACAACGCTGCGTTCACAGTCCTTTACAGTGAGAATTTCAAAGATTCACAACGCTCTCGGCGATGAAATTCATCCTCTTCTCGTTCTTAAATGGCCGACCCCTTATCCTGAAACTATGCCCTCTAGTTCTAGACTCTCCAGCATCAACGCTATCAATCCCCTTCAGAATCTTGTATCTTTCAATGAGAGCATCTCTCATTCTTCTAAACTGCAGAGCGCAGAGGCGCATTCAACCCAATCTATCACCATAAGAGAGCTCTCTCATCCCAGGAACCAATCTAGTGACCCTCCGTTTTACCACAACCAAGGCAAGTATATCCCCGCTTGGATAAGGAGACCCAAACTGCCCCAGTACTCCACGACCGTGGAGTGCACGTCCACAGATCCCTGAAGGTAGCAGGACAGGTAGATAATGTGGTTAAAAAGGCATACGGAATACGTGCTTTTATTGGTCGTGGCTTAGAATACAAGATCAGCGAGATTATGTATTAAATCTATAAAACACGAGTTAGGCCACAGCGAGAGTACTGCGTTCAGTTCCGGTCATCACATAACAGGAAATATATGATTGTACTAGATCGGGTACAGAGCTGAGAAACGAGGATGTTGCCAGGACTGCAGGCTTTTTGCTATGAGGAATGATTGGATAGGCTGGAGTTGTTTTCTTTGGAACAGAGAAGGCTTAGGGGAGATTTCATTGTCGTGTACAACGTATAAGAGGAAGAGATAGAGTGGATAAGAAGGAGGAATTTCCCTGAGCAGAATGGTCAATAACCAGAGAGAACAGATGTAAAGTAATTGGTAAAAGGTTTAGAGGGAATCGAAGAGCAACCCTTTTCATCCAGAGGGTGCTGAGGGTCTGGAACTCACTGCCTGAAAGGGAGGTACAGGCAGACACGCTCATCTCTTTGAAAAAGTAACCTGGATATGCACTTGAGGAGCCGTAACATACAGGGCAATGTTCGAAGAGCTGGAAAGAGCGATGAAGCATGATGGCTGTTTTGAGGCCAGCACAGACACGATGGGCACAATGGCCTCCCCCTGTGTCGTAAACCTCTAGGGTTCTATCACAATCTTTCATCATTTTAATCAGCTCTATTAAATCATCCTTTAACCTTCTCTGCTCAATTCCAGTTTCTCTCCTCTCTGCATAACTGAAATACCTCATTCCTGGTACAATTCTAGTAAATCTCTTCTGCACCATCTTCAAGCCTTGACATACTTCCCAAAGTCTGAACTGAAGTTAATTCAATCTCTATTCTTCCTTCAGATTAATTCTAAGGATGCATACTTTCTTAAAATTGGACTGAACATTAATCTGAGTATATCTAATTATTGATTGATAACGACGATATAACTTGTTCCAACAATGCAGACGGTGACTTATCTGCTCAGCAGCTTCAGCCTCTGAATGATTCATGTTTCAGTAAGGTCACTGTCACCACCTGCTGATCATAAACATCTACTGCAGGAGCCAGAGTTTTTTTGAACATGATTATTTAATTCCACACTCAACACCTTGCATTTTCCCAGTGACGTTCAACCAGAGGAGTGTCTCAGAGCAAACCACAAGTGGGCCAAGAGATTAGGAGGAGTTAATGGAGAAAGGACATAATTAGTGTTATCAATTCTGAGCAGGTTTTCATGGGAAGGTGTGAAGTTATATAAGAACATAAGGAGTAGGAGCAGAAGTAAGCCATACAGCCCCACGAGCCTGCTCCGCCATTCAATAAGATCATGGATAACCATCGACAACAACTCCTGAATTATCTCCATATCCCTTGATTCTTCTACAGTCCAAAAATCTATCTATCTTAGCCTTGAAGATATTAAACGACTCAGCATCCACAGTTCTTTGGATTGAAACTTTCAAAGTTTCACAACGCTCACTGATGAAATTCATCCTCTTCTCTGTCTTAAATGGCCGACCCCTTATACTAAACTATACCCTCTAGTTCTAGACTTTCCAGCCAGGGTAAACAACCTATCAGCATCTACCGTGTCAATCCATTTCAGAATCTTGTATCTTTCAATGAGAGCATCACTCATTCTTCTAAACTTCAGAGAGCATCGGCACATTCGACACAATCTCTCACCATAAGACAGCTCGCTCATCCCAGGAATCATGTTATGTGAACCTCCGTTGCACCACCACCAAGGCAAGTGTATCCCTCCTTAAGATAAGGAGACCCAAACTGCCCAGTACTCCAGGACCTTGGAGTGCAAGTTCACGGATCCCTGAACGTAGCAGGACAGTTAGATACGATGGTTAAAAAAGGCGTACACAATACGTGCCTTTATTGGTCGTGGCTTAGAATATAGGAGCAGCAAGGTTATGCTTTAAATTTATAAAACACTAGTTAGGCCACAGCGAGAGTACTGCTTGCAGATCTTGTCATCAGATTACAGGAAAGATGTGATTGCAATCAAGGGGGTACAGAGGAAATAGACAAGGATCTTGCCAGGACTGGAGAATTGTAGCCATGAGGAAAGGTTGGATAGGCTGGAGTTGTTTTCTTTGGAACAGAGGAGATTTAATAGACGTGTACAAGATTATAAGGGGCCTAGATAGAGTTGATAGGAAGGAGCTATTTCCGTGAGCAGAGTGATCAATAAACAGGGAGAATAGATGTAAAGGAATTGGTAGAAGGATTGGAGGGGATCGAGGAGAAATCCTTTTCATCCAGAGGATGGTGGGGGTCTGGAACTCACTGCCTGAAAGGAAGGTACAGGCAGAATCTCCCATCTCATTGAAAAGGTACCTGGATATGCACCGAGGTGCCGGAACCTGCAGGGCACTGGACCAACAGCTGGCAAGTGCGATTAGGCCGGACAGCTGCTTTTTGGCTACCACAGACACGATGGGCACAATGGTTTCCCTATCTGTCATAAACCTCGATGATTCTATCAAAACTTTTCGTCATTTTAAGCACCTCTATTAAATCATCCTGTAACCTTTTCTGCTCAATCCCAGTTTCTCTCGTCTCTGTATAACTGAAATAACTCATTCCTGGTAGAATTCTTGTAAATCACTTCTGCACCATCTTCAAGGCGTTGACATACTTCCCAAAGTCTGGATTGAAGTTAATTCAATCTCTATTGTTCCGTCAGATTAATTCTAATGATGCATGCTCACTTAAAATTGGGATTGAGCAGTAATCTGAGTATTACTAATTATTGGTTGGTAACGACGCTATAACTTGTTCTAACAGTGCAGACGGTCACTGATCTGCTCAGCAACATCAGCCTCTGCATGATTTCTGTTTCAGGAGCCAGAGTTTTTTTCAAAATGATGATTTAATTCCACACTCAACTCCTTGCATTTTCCCAGTGACGTTAACCCAGAGGAGGTTCTCAGAGCAAACCACAAGAGTGCCAAGAGATCAGCAGGAGTTAATGGAGAAAGGACACAATGAGTGTTATCAATTTTTATGAGGTTTTCATTGGACTAGGACCAGGATGACGGAGTGGTTACGATGTTGGACTTCAGATGCAATGGGTTTATACCCAGCTGGGTTCGGACCCCCCACCTGATAACTCTTTAATTTAACACAGATGTCTTCCCATCCTGCTCCGTGATACCCGATTTTCGTCTGTTGAATTTGCATTTTTCTGTAACACTGTGACACTCTGAACCGATAACGAAATGAAATTGTGAAATGTATCTGTGTCTCTCAGTCTCTGCCTTTTCTCTCTCTTTAATGAGCTGTGTATGTGTTCGTGTGTTTGTATGTTTCGGTCTTGCTCTCTCTGAGTCTGCCGCTCTCTGACTCACGCCGTCTGTCCCTGTTTCTCTGTTTGTCTCTGTCTCTCAATTTGTCTCTTTCTCACGGTGTCCAGTTCTGTTCGAATGGGATTCTCTCAGTCTCACTGTCTGACTGGCTCTATCTTTCCCAACATCTCTGTCTGTCAATGTCTTTGTCTGTTCATAACCTGATGAGTATTTCCATCAGTTTCTGTTTTTGTCTCTATCTCTCTCTCTCTATCTGTCTTTCTCTCCATCTGGCTCCCTCTTTGTCTCTCTCTTTGTCCCTCTCTTTCTTTCTGTAATTCCATCACTATTTGACTCCCTCCCTTTATGGACCACGTACACACATCGCTGCAGATGTATGTGTTTGAGTCTTTATCTCACTCAGTCTGACCCTCCCTCTTAGTCTCAAAATTTCTGCCTCTCTTTGTTTCTATCTCGATTCTGTCTTTCCCTGTTTCTCTGTTTGTCTCCTTCTCTCAATCTGTCTGTCTCTTTCTCAGACTGTCCAGTTCTGTTCCAATGGGATTCTCTCAGTTTCTCTGTCTGACTGTCTCTCTCTTTCCCATCATCTCTATCTGACTATGTCGCTGCCTGTCTGTCTCTCTTTGCCTGTGTCTGTTAGTTCATGTCTCTAACCTGCAGAGTAAATCTCTCTCTGTCTCTCTCTCTCTCTCTCTATCTGTCTCTCTCTCTCCATCTGTCTCTCTCCTTGTCACTATCTTTAGCATTGTCTTTCTTCACTCTTTCCCTCACCCTATTGACAGAACACACAAACATCTCTGTAAGTTTGTGTGTTCGAGTTTTTTCGCACTCAGTCTGCATCTCCTTCTCAGTTTCACATTTTCTGTCTCTCATTGTCTCTATCTCGCTGTCTGTCTCTCCCGTTTGTCTGTTTGTCTTTGTCTATCAATGTGTATGTCTCGTTCGCCCTTGTCCACTCTACTAGTAATAACCTCAAAAAATTCCATAGAATTTGTCAAGCATGATTTCCTTTTCCTAATCCATGCTGACTTGGACCGATCCTGTCATTGCTTTCCAAATGCGCTGCAATTATATCTTTAAAAATTGATTCCAAAATTTTCCCTCCTACCAATGACAGGCTAACCGGTCTATATTTAGCTATTTTATTTCACCCTCCTTTTTTAAAAAATTGGTGTTACATTAGCTACCCTCCAGTCCATAAAAACTGATGCAGAGTCTAGAATGTTGGAAAATGACCAGCAATGCATCCACTATTTCCAGGGCCACTTGCGAAGGACTCTGAGATGCAGACTATCAGGCCCTGGTGATGTATCGGCCTTCGAACCCATCAATTCCACGTACAAAATGTCCTCACTAATAAGAATTTCATTCAGTTCCTGCTTCTCGCTAGACCCTCGGACCCCTAGTATTTTTGGAAGGTTATTTGTGTCTTCGTATTGAAGCCAGAAAAAAATATTTGTTCAATTGATCTACCATTTCTTTGTCCCCCATTATAAATTCCTCTGATTCTGAATGCAAGGGATCTACATTTGTCTTCACTAATATTTGTCTCTTCACATATCGATAGAAGCATTTGCAGTCAGTTTTTATGTTCCCTGCAAGATTACACTCATACTCTGTTTCCCCCCTCCTATTTAAACCCTTTGTCCTCCTCTAAATTTCTCCCAGTCCTCAGGTTTGCTGCTTTTTCTGGCCAATTTATTTGCCGCTTCCATGGATTTAACACCATCCCTAAATTCCCTTCTTAGCCACGGTTGAGCCACCTTCGCCATTTTATTTTTACACCAGACAGTATTGTACAATTGTTCAAGTTCATCCATGTGACCTTTAAATGTCTGCCATTTCCTATCCACCATCAACCCTTAGAAACATAGAAACATAGAAAATAGGTGCAGGAGTAGGCCATTCGGCCATTCGAGCCTGCACCGCCATTCAATGAGTTCATGACTGAACATGCAACTTCAGTACCCCATTCCTGCTTTCTCGCCATACCCCTTGATCCCCCTAGCAGTAAGGACTACATCTAACTTATTTTTCAATATATTTAGTGAATTGGACTCAACAACTTTCTGTGGTAGAGAATTCCACAGGTTCACCACTCTCTGAGTGAAGAAGTTTCTCCTCAACTGGGTCCTAATTGTCTTACCCCTTATTCGTAGACGGTGGCCTCTGGTTCTGGACTTCCCCAACATTGCGAACATTCTTCCTGCATCTAACCTGTCTTACCCCGTCAGAATTTTAAACGTTTTTCTGAGATCCCCTCTCATTCTTCTGAACTCCAGTGAATACAAGCCCAGTTGATCCAGTCTTTCTTGACATGTCAGTTCCGCCATCCCGGGAATCAGTCTTGTGAACCTTCGCTGCACTCCCTCAATAGCAAGAATGTTCTTCCTCAGGTTATGTGTACGAAACTGTACACAATATTCCAGGTGTGGCCTCACAAAGGCCCTGTACAACTGTAGTAACACCTCCCTGCCCCTGTACTTAAATCCATTGCTATGAAAGACAACATGCCCTTAGCTTTCTTAACCGCCTGCTGTACTTGCATGCCAACCTTCAATGACTGATGTACCATGACACCCAGGTTGACTTCCCTTTTTCCTAATGTGTCACCATTCAAATAATAGTCTGTTTCTCTGTTTTTACAACCAAAGTGGATAACCTCACATTTATCCACATTATACTTCATCTGCCATGCATTTGCCCACTCACCTAACCTATCCAAATCAGTCTTCAGCCTCATTGCATCCTCCTCGCAGCTCACACTGCCACCCAACTTAGTGTCATCCTCAAATTTGGAGATACTACATTTAATCCTCTTGTCTAAATCATTAATATACAATGTAAACAGCTGGGGCCCCAGCATAGAACCTTGCGGTATCTGACTAGTCACTGCCTGCCATTCTGAAAAGTACCCATTTACTCCGACTCCTTTCTTCCTTTCTGCCAACCAGTTCTCAATCCACGTCAGTACACTACCCTCAATCACATGTGCTTTAAAATTGCACTTTAATCTCTTGTGTGGGACCTTGTCGAAAGCCTTCTGAAAGTCAAAATACATCGTATCAACTGTTTCTCCCTTGTACACTGTACTGGAAACATCCTAAAAAACTCCAGAAGATTTGTCAAGCATGATTTCCCTTTCACAAATCCATGCTGACTTGGACCTATCATGTCTTCTCTTTCCAAGTGCACTGCTATGACATCCTTAATAATTGATTCCATCATTTTACCCAGTACTGAGGTCAGGCTGACCGATCTATAATTTCCTATTTTCTCTTCCCCTCCTTTTTTAAAAAGTGGGGTTACATTGGCTACCCTCCACTCCATAGTAACTGATCCAGAGTCAATGGAATGTTGGAAAATGACTGTCAATGCATCCGCTATTTCCAAGGCCACCTCCTTAAGTACTCTGGGATGCAGACCATCAGGCCCTGGGGATTTATCGGCCTTCAATCCCATCAATTTATCCAACACAATTTCCCTACTAATAAGGATTTCCCTCAGTTCCTCTTTCTTACTCGACCCTCTGACCCCTTTTATATCCGGAAGGTTGTTCGTGTCCTCCTTAATGATCACCGAACCAAAGTACTTGTTCTATTGGTCTGCCATTACTTTGTTTCCCGTTATGACTTCCCCTGATTCTGACTGCAGTGAAACTACTTTTGTCTTTACCAACCTTTTCTCTTTACAGATCTATAGAATCTTTTGCAGTCCGCCTTAATGTTCCCTGCAAGCTTCCTCTCGTACTCTATTTTCCCTGCCCTAATCAAACCCTTTGTCCTCCTCTGCTGAGTTCTAAATTTCTCCCAGTCCCCGGGTTCGCTGCTATTTCTGGCCAATTTGTCTTTGCTAAAATTATTCTCTTTACATACCTATCGAAGCCTTAAGTATCATTCGCCAGTCTTTCATAGCCAACTCACATCTCATACGATCGAAGTTACCTTTCTTTATGTTTAGGACCATAGTTTATGAATTAAATGTTTCACTCTCCATCTCAACAAATAATTATACCATATTATGCACAGTCTTCCCCAAGAGGCCTCGCACAACAAGGTTGCTAATTAATCCTCTTTCATTACACAACACCCAGTCTAGGATGGCCAGCTCTCTAGTTGGTTCCTTGACATGTTGGTCTAGAAAATCATCCCTTATACGCTCCAGTAAATCCTTCTCAACGTATTGCTTCCAGTTTGTTTAGCCCAATCTATATGTAGGTTAAAGTCACCAATGATAACTGCTGTACCTTTATTGCACGCTACCCTAATTTGCTGTTTGATGCCATCCCCAATCTCACTACTACTGTTGTTGGTCTGTACACATCTCCCACGAGCATATTCTGCCCCTTGGTGTTCCGCAGGTCTACGCATACAAATTCCACATCATTCAAGCTAATGTCCGGCGGGACACGGGCCGGGGGGTGGGGGGGCTGGGTAGAGCGGGACACGGGGGCGGCAGGGGGGGGGGCATAGGGCTAAAGTGGCACACTAGTATATCGCCTATTGACAGATATTAGAAGTTAGAACTAAGAAGCTTATTTTACATGTCTTTAATTAATGATTAACCTTTATGTTTGTAACTCCCTTTGTATGCATTGGATTTATGTAAATCTCGCTTATAAATGACACAAAATGTTCAAAGGCTGAGAAGCAAAGCATCATGGTAAATTGAGCCATTATTCAGTTAACCTTTTTTCTAACTGCTGATAGATCTTCATAAAAACTAGAATGATCAAGGCTAAAATTACTAATCAATAAGATATGAGGCATGCACCATTCATGATCATTTTGTAAAGCCAAGCTCAATATAATTCTGTGTGACATGGACTGTATAATTGTGCTCAGTGAAGTGATTCCTGCCACAGGGAGAGGAGATAAGAGATAACACAGAAGGTCAAAAGCAGTCGATTCAAATGATGTATTGTGAGGCTGAAACAGCTGCAGGTTCTCCCAGCATTTGAATGGGGGGAAAAGGAACAAAGTTAGCAGCTACTCCACTAAGGGGCATTGCGAACCAAGTCAAGAAAAGAAGAAATAATTCTCACATGAGAAAGGAGATCAGGGGAGTCGGCATCACGATTTCTCGAGAGGGTGCTTTCGGGATTCAGGCTGTGACTAACATTAGTTAAACATTACTTTTTGTAACAGAACATAATGTACTTGATAAATCGCTGATGTCGTTGCTCAATATACCTGTATTACAGCATTTTTTATAATCTGAACGAGAGACTCCTAGTCTGAATTAAATATAAATCCTGAGAATAGTTGAATTGCTATAATTAGCAAAGTGGCAAAAAGCTGTTCGGTAGTTAAACTACAACATGGGGAGTGGAGCAGCACACAGGATTCGGGGGGAGGGAGCGTGACATGGAGGTGTGTGGAGAGCGGGACATTGGGGGGAGATCGTGACACAGGGGAGAGAGCAGGACACGGGGAAGAAAGAGCCATGTCCGGTCTCATTTTTAGAGTGGAAGGAAGTCTTCTTCGATTCCGAGGTACGGCCTATGATGATGACAGAGAGACACCAGCAGGGGGAGTGAGACAAAGCTGAAACTGATACAGTGATACAGAAACACACCAGCAGAGGGAGTGAGATAAAGGTGAGACTAAGACTGTGATACAGTGACACACCAGCAGAGGGAGTTAGATAATGGTGAGACTGAGTACTGTGATACAGAGACACACCAGCAGGGGGACTGAGATAACGGTGAGACTAAGACTGTGATACAGTGACACACCAGCAGAGGGAGTGAGATAAAGGTGAGACTGAGTACTGTGATACAGAGACACACCAGCAGAGGGAGTGAGTTAAAGGTAGGACTGATACTGTGATACTGAGACACACCAGCAGAGGGAGTGAGATAAATGTGAGACTGATACTGTGATACAGAGACACACCAGCAGAGGGAGTGAGTTAAAGGTAGGACTGATACTGTGATACTGAGACACACCAGCAGAGGGAGTGAGATAAAGGTGAGACTGATACTGTGATACAGAGACAGAGCAGCAGCGGGAGTGAGATAAAGGTGAGACTGATACTGTGATACAGAGACACACCAGCAGAGGGAGTGCGATAAAGGTGAGACTGATACTGTGATACAGAGACACACCAGCAGAGGGAGTGAGATAAAGGTGAGACTGATACTGTGATACAGAGACACACCAGCAGAGGGAGTGCGATAAAGGTGAGACTGATACTGTGAGACAGAGACACACCAGCAGGGGGAGTGAGATAAAGGTGAGACTGATACTGTGATACAGAGACACACCAGCAGGGGGAGTGAGATAAAGATGAGACTGATACTGTGATACAGAGACACACCTGCAGGGGGAGTGAGATAAAGGTGAGACTGATACTGTGATACAGAGACACACCTGCAGGGGGAGTGAGATAAAGGTGAGACTGATACTGTGATACAGAGACACACCAGCAGCGGGAGTGAGATAAAGGTGAGACTGATACTGTGATACAGAGACCCACCAGCAGGGGGTGGGAGATAAAGGTGAGACTGATACTGTGATACAGAGACACACCAGCAGAGGGAGTAAGATAAAGGTGAGACTGATACTGTGATACTGAGACACACAAGCAATGGAGTGAGATAAAGGTGAGACTGATACTGTGATACAGAGACACACCAGCAGAGGGAGTGAGATAAAGGTGAGACTGATACTGTGATACAGAGATACACCAGCAGAGGGAGTGAGATAAAGGTGAGACTGATACTGTGATACAGAGACACACCAGCAGGTGGAGTGAGATAAAGATGAGACTGAGTACTGTGATACAGAGACACACCAGCAGGGGGAGTGAGATAAAGGTGAGACTGAGTACTGTGATACAGAGACACACCAGCAGAGGGAGTGAGATAAAGGTGAGACTGAGACTGTGATACAGAGACACACCAGCAGAGGGAGTGAGATAAAGGTGAGACTGAGTATTTTGATACAGAGACACACCAGCAGAGGGAGTGAGATAAAGGTGAAACTGAGTATGTGATACAGAGACACACCAGGAGGGGGAGTGAGATGAAGGTGAGACTGACTACTGTGATACAGAGACACACCAGCAGAGGGAGTGAGATAAAGGTGAGACTGAGGCTGTGATACAGAGACACACCAGCAGGGGGAGTGAGATAAAGTTGAGACTGAGTACTGTGGTACAGAGACACACCAGCAGGGGGAGTAAGATAAAGGTGAGACTGAGACTGTGATACAGAGACACACCAGCAAGGGGAGTGAGATAAAGGTGAGACTGATACTGTGATACAGAGACACACCAGCAGGGCGAGTGAGATAAAGGTGAGACTGATACTGTGATACAGAGACACACCAGCAGGGGGACTGAGATAACGGTGAGACTGAGACTGTGATAGAGAGACACACCAGCAGAGGGAGTGAGATAAAGTTGTGACTGATATTGTGACGTAGAGACACACAAGCAAAGGGAGTGAGATAAATCTAAGACTGAGACTGTGGTACAGAGTTAAACCAGCATTGGGAGTGAGACAAACGTGAGACTGAGTACTGTGATACAGAGACACACCAGCAGGGGGAGTGAGATAAAGGTGAGACTGATATTGTGATACAGAGACACACCAGCAGAGGGAGTGAGATAAAGGCGTGACTGATATTGTGACACAGAGACACACCAGCAGGGGGAGTGAGATACAGGTGAGACTGATACTGTCATACAGAGACACGCCAGCAGAGGGTGTGAGATAAAGGTGAGGCCGAGACTGTGATAGAGAGACACACCAGCAGAGGGAGTGAGATAAATCTAAGACTGAGACTGTGGTACAGAGTTAAACCAGCATTGGGAGTGAGATAAAGGTGAGACTGAGTACTGTGATACAGAGACACACCAGCAGAGGGAGTGAGATAAAGGTGAGACTGATACTGTGATACAGAGACACACCAGAAGGGGGAGGGAGATAAAGGTGAGACTGATACTGTGATACAGAGACACACCAGCAGGGGGACTGAGATAACGGTGAGACTGAGACTGTGATAGAGAGACACACCAGCAGAGGGAGTGAGATAAAGTTGTGACTGATATTGTGAGGTAGAGACACACAAGCAAAGGGAGTGAGATAAAGCTAAGACTGAGACTGTGGTACAGAGTTAAACCAGCATTGGGAGTGAGATAAACGTGAGACGGAGTACAGTGATACAGAGACACACCAGCAGGGGGAGTGAGATAAAGGTGAGACTGATATTGTGATACAGAGACACACCAGCAGAGGGAGTGAGATAAAGGTGTGACTGATATTGTGACACAGAGACACACCAGCAGGGGGAGTGAGATACAGGTGAGACTGATACTGTCATACAGAGACACGCCAGCAGAGGGTGTGAGATAAAGGTGAGGCTGAGACTGTGATAGAGAGACACACCAGCAGAGGGAGTGAGATAAATCTCAGACTGAGACTGTGGTACAGAGTTAAACCAGCATTGGGAGTGAGATAAAGGTGAGACTGATTACTGTGATACAGAGACACACCAGCAGAGGGAGTGAGATAAAGGTGAGACTGATACTGTGATACAGAGACACACCAGAAGGGGGAGTGAGATAAAGGTGAGACTGACACAGTGATACAGATACACACCAGCATTGGGAGTGAGATAAAGGTGAGACTGATACTGTGATAGAGAGATACACCAGCATGGGAGTGAGATAAATCTAAGACTGAGATTGTGGTACAGAGTTAAACCAGCATTGGGAGTGAGATAAAGATGAGACTGAGTACTGCGATACAGAGACACACCAGCAGGGAGAGTGAGATAAAGGTGAGACTGATGCTGTGATACAGGGACACACCATCAGGGGGAGTGAGATAAAGGTGATACTGAGTACTGTGATACAGAGACACACCAGCAGGAGGAGTGAGATAAAGGATTTGCTGATGCTGTGATTTTGACACACCAGCAGAGGGAGTGAGATAAAGGTGAGACTGATATTGTGATACAGAGACACACCAGCAGGGGGAGTGAGATAATGGTGAGTCTGATACTGTGATACAGAGACACACCAGCAGGGGGAGTGAGATAAAGTTGAGACTGATACTGTGATACAGAGACACACCAGCAGGGGGAGTGAGATAAAGTTGAGACTGATACTGTGATACAGAGACACACCAGCAGGAGGAGTGAGATAAAGGATTTGCTGATGCTGTGATTTTGACACACCAGCAGAGGGAGTGAGATAAAGGTGAGACTGATACTGTGATACAGAGACACACCAGCAGGGGGAGTGAGATAAAGTTGAGACTGATACTGTGATACAGAGACTCACCAGCAGGGGGAGTGAGATAAAGTTGAGACTGATACTGTGATACAGAGACACACCAGCAGGGGGAGTGAGATAAAGTTGAGACTGATACTGTGATACAGAGACACACCAGCAGGGGGAGTGAGATAAAGGCGAGACTACGTACTGTGATATTGACACATCAGCAGTGGCAGTGAAAGTTTATCCTCATCTCGGTCCTAAATGGCCTACCCCTTATCCGAAGACTGTGTCCCCTGGTTCTGGTCTTTCCCAACAACTGGGACATTCTTCCCGCAACTAAGCTGACCCGTCCTGTCAGAAACTTATACGTTTCGATGAGATGCCCTCTCATCCTTCTAGATTCCAGTGTATAAAGGCCCAGTTGATCCAGTCTCTCCTCATATGTCAGTCCAGCCATCCCGGGAATCAGTCTGGTGAACCTTCGCTGCACTCCTTCAATAGCAAGAACGTCCTTCCTCAGATTAGGGTGAGATGAAGGTTAGCCTGATACGTCGATACGACCTGACAATGGCCTTTAACACTGTCAACCACGAGGCTCTATGCAGCTTCCTCCTCCATTTCGGATGCCCCCAAAAGTTCATCACTATCATCCGCCTGCTCCATGACGACATGCAGGCTGCGAACCTTAACAACGGATCCATCACGGACACAATCCATGTCCGTAACAGGGTGAAACAGGACTGTGTCATCACCCCATCCCACTTCTCAATCTTGCTCGCTGCCATGCTCCACCTCACAGTGAACAAGCTCCCCGCTGGAGTGGAACTAAGCTAAAGAACCAGTGTGAAACTGTTCAACATTCGGCATCTCCAGACCAGATACAAGATCACCCCAACCTCTGTCGTCGAGCTACAGTACGCGGACGACACCTGCATCTGAGTACTTTCCGAGGCTGAACTCCAGGACATACTTGATGTATTCACTGAGGCTTACGAAATAATGTGCTTTCCACAAAACATCAGTAAGACGAAGGCCCTCCACTTGCCTGTCCTCGTCGCACAACCCTGGCTCCCAGTCATCAAGATCGACAGTGCGCCCCTGGACAAAATGGACCAATGCCAGGGAGGGTGCTCGGATTCTGGGGTTATTTTTATTCTCAGGATTCATGACCAGAATGTTTGGAGGAGTTCCCTTTCTGTCTGCGGAGCATCCAGCAGTGACTCCCCCAGAGACAGGGCAGTTCGTGCATCTCCAATAGTGTGCAGTATGTTAGTGTCTGACCAGGGAGGGGGCAGTGTGTGATGTCCCTGTGGGGTGCAGTAAGTTCAGTGTCTGATTCCTGAACTGCCCCAGGGAGGGGGCAGTGTGTGATGTCCCTGTGGGGTGCAGTATGTTCAGTGTCTGACCCTGATCTGCCCCAGGGAGGGTGCAGTGTGTGATGTCCCTGTGGGTGCAGTATGTTCAGTGTCTGACCCTGATCTGCCCCAGAGAGGGTGCAGTGTGTGATGTCCCTGTGTGGTGCAGTAAGTTCAGTGTCTGACCCTGATCTGCCCCAGGGAGGGGGCAGTGTGTGAGGTCCCTGTGGGGTGCAGTATGTTCAGTGTCTGACCCTGATCTGCCCCAGGAAGGGTGCAGTGTGTGACGTCCCTGTGGGGTGCAGTATGTTCAGTGTCTGACCCTGATCTGCCCCAGGGAGGGGGCAGTGTGTGATGTCCCTGTGCGGTGCAGTAAGTTCAGTGTCTCACCCGGATCTGCCCCAGGGAGGGGGCAGTGTGTGAGGTCCCTGTGGGGTGCAGTAAGTTCAGTGTCTGACCCTGATCTGCCCAGGGAGGGGGCACTGTGTGAGGTGCCTGTGGGGTGCAGTAAGTTCAGTGTCTGACCCTGATCTGCCCCAGGGAGGGGGCAGTGTATGATGTCCCTGTGGGGTGCAGTAAGTTCAGTGTCTGACCCTGATCTGCCCCAGGGAAGGGGCAGTGTGTGAGGTCCCTGTGGGGTGCAGTAAGTTCAGTGTCTGACCCTGATCGGCCCCAGGGAGGGGGCAGTGTGTGAGGTCCCTGTGGGGTGCAGTAAGTTCAGTGTCTGACCCTGATCTGCCCCAGGGAGGGGGCAGTGTGTGAGGTCCTTGTGGGGTGCAGTAAGTTCAGTGTCTGACCCTGATCTGCCCCAGGGAGGGGGCAGTGTGTGATGTCCCTGTGGGTGCAGCAAGTTCAGTGCCTGACCCTGACCTGCCATCATTCCTCCTGCTCCAGGGGGCAGTCACGCTCCAATCAGTCTCAATTAACTGCAGGGTCAGCGTCATCTACTGGACACCGGCGGTATATCAAGGCACATCATGTCTCGCTCCATTCCAGAGAAATCCAAACCAAGCTGCAGATTCAATTCATTTTATTGTCAATTGTGTAACAAACTATAGCTCCATTTGTTGCAGCTTTCAATATTTGAATACAATCCTTTTGATGTTTAGTATCGGAATTCACGGTAGAAGAAACTAAATACCTCCCAATAATAGATAATTTAGAGGCTTATGGGGAAGGGGGAACTTAAAACTATCGCTGACACTAAAGAAAAAGTACTCAGTAATATAATGGGACTAAAGGTGGAAACATTGCCTGGACCAAAGGTGGAGAAGAAACCCTTGACCTGATGGCCTGCATCCTAGGGTCTTAAAAGTGGCTGCAGAGATAGTGGATGCATCGGTTGAAATCTCCCAAAACTCCCTGGATTGTGGAGAACTTCCAGCGGTTTGGAAAACCACAAATGTAACACTCCTATTTCAAAAGGGAGAGAGACAGAAATCTGGAAACTGCAGACGAGTTAGCCCAGCATCTGTTGGTGGAAAAAATCTGGAGTTCTTTATTAAGGAAACAGTAGCAGGACATTTGGAAAAGCATTATACAGTCAGGCAGAGTCAGCATGGTTTTAGGAAAGGGAAATCATGTATGACAAATTTGCTGGAGTTCTTTGAGGATGTAATGAGCAGTGTGGAAGGGGGAACCAGTGGAGGTGGTGTATTTGGATTTCCAGAAGGCTTTCAATAGGGTGCCATATAAAGGGTTACTGCTCAAGATTAAAGTTTACGGGTTTGAGGTTAATATATTAGCATGGATAGAGGGTCGGCTAACTAACAGAAGACAGATAAGTGGGTCATTTTGCATTTGGCAAACGGTGACTAGTGGGGTGTCGCAGGGATCGGCCTCAACAATTTAGAATCTATATTAATGATTTGGATGAAGGGACTGAGTGTAATGTAGCCAGGTTTGCTGATGATACAAAGATAATGGGAAAGCAAATTGGAGGAGGACACAAACAATCTGCAAATAGATGTAGACAGGCTAAGTGAGTGGGTTAATATTTGGGAGATTGAGTATAACGTGGGAAAGTGTGAGGTTATCCACTTTGGCAGGAAAAATAAAAATACAATTTATTATTTAAATGGAGAGCTATTACAAAATGCTGCAGTACAGAGGGACCTGGTTGTCCTTGTGTGTGAAACACAAAAATTATTATGCAGATACAGCAAGTAATTATGAAGCCAATAGAAATGTTGGCCTTTATTGAAAGGGGGATGGAGGATAAAAGCAGGGAAGTCCTGCTACAACTGTACAGGGTATTGGTGAGACCACACTTGGAGTACTATGTACAGTTTTAATCTCCTTACTTCAGGAGGGATATACTTGCATTGGAGACAGTTCAGAGAAGCTTCACTAGTTTGACTCCTGAGATGAAGGGGTTGACTTATGGGGATAGTTTGAGAAGGTTGGGCGTATACTCATTGGAGTTTAGAAGAATGAGAGGTGATCTTATTGAAACATATGATACTCAGGGGACTCGACAAGGTGGATGCAGAGAGGATGTTTCCACTTGTAGGGAATCTAGAACTAGTGGGCATAGTTTAAGAAAATGGGATTTAGAACTGAGATGAGGAGAGATTTCTACACTCAGAGGGTCGTAAATCGGTGGAATTCTCAGCCGAGAGAGCTGTGGGTCGCTGAATATATTTAAGGTGGGGATCGACAGATTTTTGAACGATAATGGAGTGAAGGGTTATGGGGAGTGGGCAGCGAAGTGATCTTATTAAATGGCACAGCAGGTTCGCGTAGCTAATGGCCTGCTCCTGCTCCTATTTCTTATCTTTCTTAAAGAGTTAATGAGAGATGCAATCACAATCAGCGTTATTTTTAATCTGAGCATTTTCCCTTTGATTAATTGTTCAAATATCCAGAATATTAAACTCCTGCTCAGTTATAGGGGGAATCAATATCAGCAGAAAGAAAACCTAACTGTCAGAATGGACACGATTCAGTCTGGGACAACAGCAGAATCCAAACCCTGCAGTCACTTGTGAACTCGCTGGTGTGCCAGCAGGTGTGTTTACAGAGTGAATCCCTTCCCACACTGAGAGCAGGTGAATAGTCACTCCCCAGTGTGAACTCGCTGGTGTATCAGCAGGTTGGATAATGCAGTGAATCCCTTCCCACACTCAGAGCAAGTGAATGGCCTCTCTCCAGTGTGAACTCGCTGGTGTGTCAGCAGGTTGGATAATGCAGTGAATCCCTTCCCACACTCAGAACAAGTGAATGGCCTCTCTCCAGTGTGAACTCGCTGGTGTGTCAGCAGGTGGGATAACCGAGTGAATCCCTTCCCACACACGGAGCAGGTGAATGGCCTCTCCCCAGTGTGAACTCGCTGGTGTGTCAGCAGGTTGGCTGACTGAGTGAATCCCTTCCAACACACGGAGCAGGTGAATGGCCTCTCTCCAGTGTGAACTCGCTGGTGTATCAGCAGGTTGGATGACTGAGTGAATCCCTTCCCACACACGGAGCAGGTGAACGGCCTCTCCCCACTGTGAACTTGCTGGTGTGCAACCAGATCGGATGACTGAGTGAATCCCTTCCCACAGTCAGAGCAAGTGAGCGGCCTCTCTCCATTGTGAACTAGCTGGTGCCTCAGCAGGGTGAATGACCGCGTGAATCCCTTCCCACACTCAGAGCAGGTGAATGGCCTCTCCCCAGTGTGAGCTCGCTGGTGTCTCAGCAGGATGCGTGAAGTAGTGAATGCCTTCCCGCACTTGGAGCAGATGAACGGCCTCTCCCCAGTGTGAACTCGCTGGTGCCTCAGCAGGGTGGATGAGGTCGTGAATCCCTTCCCACACTCAGAGCAAGTGAATGGCCTCTCCCCAGTGTGAGATCGCTGGTGTATCAGCAGGTGGGATGACTGAGTGAATGCCTTCCCACACTCGGAGCAGGTGAATGGCCTCTCCCCGGTGTGAACTCGCTGGTGTGTCAGCAGGTGGGATGACTGAGTGAATCCCTTCCAACACTCAGAGCAGGTGAATGGCCTCTCCCCAGTGTTAGTGCCCAGATGAACTTCCAGCTCAGATGGGTCATTGAATCTCTTCCCATAGTCCCCATATTCCCATGGTTTCTCCATGGTGTGGGTGTCCTTGCGTCTCTCCAGATGTGATGATCAGTTGAAGCCTCGTCCACACACAGAACACATGTATGGTTTCTTCCCGCTGTCAATCGCGCAATATTTTTTCAGGCTGTGTAACTGGTTAAAGCTCTTTCTACACTCAGTGCACTGGAACTCTCACTCGGTTGTGTGTGTGTCTCGGTGCTTTTCCAGTCAGACTGATGATTGAAATCTGTTTCCACAGACAGAACAGACAAACATTTCACCTTCCACTTTCAAAGGCCAATGATATTCAGGCCCTGATGAATCGAGTAATTCCATCAGATCTTGATGTGATGTTTGGTTTGAGTGTCCCGATAACAAATCCTGCCCTTCGAATAACCTGGAAAAGGAGTTTACACAAATCATTACAGCAAGTAAAGGCCATTAATTCACAACCGACAAATTTAGATTGTATGGAACATTATTTCCTCTCTTGTTCCTCCAAAGCTGTAAATCCCCGTTCCATACACTCTTCCCCAATCCCTGTCCTGAAATTGAAGCACGTCGCCCGTCTGAAGGCTGCTTGTCCTCCCTCCCAATTATCATCACCAACTCTGGCTGGGTTCAGTTCTACACTCACTGGTTCCCCTCCCCTGAATGTGCTGACTCTGGCTGGGTTCAGTTCTACACTCACTGGTTCCCCTCCCCTGAATTTGCTGACTCTGGCTGGGTTTAGTTCCACACTCACTGATTCCCCTCCCCTGAATTTGCTGACTCTGGCTGGGTTCAGTTCTACACTCACTGGTTCCGCTCCCCTGAATGTGCTGACTCTGGCTGGGTACAGTTCCGGAGATGAGGGTTTGTCTCATGAGGATGGGTTGAGCCGATACATGTTGCGATTCAGAAGAATGAGATGTAATTTTATTGAAACATACGATAACGAAGGGGATCGAAAAAGTGGACGCAGAGAGGATATTTCCACTCATAGGGATTCTAAAACCAGGGGGCATAGTCGCAGAATAAGGGGCCGACCGTTTAAAAACTGAGATGAGGAGAAATTTCTTCGCTCAGAGGGTTGCAAATCTGTGCAATTCGCTGCCTCAGAGAGCTGTGGAGGCTGGGGACATGGAATATATTTACGGTGGTGTTGGACAGATGTTTGAGCGATAAGGGAGTGAAGGGTGACGGGGAGCGGGCGGGGAAGTGGAGCTGAGTCCATGATCGGATCAGCCCATGGTCTGACTGAATGGCGGAGCATGACTCCAGGGGGCCAAATGGCCCGCTCCTGCTCCTATTTCTTCTGTTCTGGTGGGATAATAACCCTGGGGGACTGTCCATGGGGATTGTAACCCAGGGAGAGAACAGCTCTGGGGCTTTCGTCTTACAATTGTCTGGGACGTAAGCCGTGAGCTGAGCCCTGAGCAGTGCCTTTAGGAGAGATGGTGAGAAATCCGAGGTGTTGAGACAATAAAATGACACAAAGTTGTTGCTGCAGCCAGGCGGACCGGTTAGAAACAAGACCCTGACGCAACTCACTTCGCTCCTGCACCAAGATGGCCACGCATGCGCGTTGCGGGTCAGCGAATAAAGATGGCGGAGGGGTCCGACTGATCGTCCTGCACAAAGATGGCCGCCGTCAGCCCGCGGCCCGAGAGCGGGAGAAAGCCCCGGAAGCTGCAGCCGCCGACATTGCGGTTATTATTCCGGGCTTCCGGCGGCCACCGGTTCTTTACCAAGCCTCCCCGCTCACCCGCTGCGCCATTGCTCCGTTGCGACCCGCTGAAAACGAGTTATTTTCCGAGACCACACGTTCACTGCGTCCTCTCCGCCATTGCACGATGCCGCGCTTGCACCGAACACAGCCGGGTCCCCGCGCCTGCGCACCGGGCCCCCTGTAGTCTGGGCTGGGCACATTCTCTGTCGCCGCGAATGCTGGGTAAATATGCCGCCATGGATAATCACCCCCCCATTAGTAAATTGAAGGTATTTACTATGATTGCATTGGGCACTGAACCATGTTCATTCTGGCAGTTCGACTATGATTCTGCTGGTCTTCATCACCACCCCCCCCCCCCCCACCCACCACCATTCCTGAGCTTGAGATTAATACTCTGGATAAATAGTGAATACACCAGCTTGTTTCAAACAAGGTGTGTCGAATAATTGATTTATCCATAATCATCACCGGCAAAGGTCATAGAAACATAGAAACATAGAAAATAGGTGCAGGAGCAGGCCATTCAGCCCTTCTAACCTGCACCGCCATTCAATGAGTTCATGGCTGAACATGAAACTTCAGTACCCTCTTCCTGCTTTCTCACCATACCCCTTGATCCCCCGAGTAGTAAGGACTTCATCGAACTCCCATTTGAATATATTTAGTGAATTAGCCTCAACTACTTTCTGTGGGAGAGAATTCCACAGGTTCACCACTCTCTGGGTGAAGAAGTTTCTCCTCATCTCGGTCCTAAATGGCTTACCCCTTATCCTCAGACTGTGACCCCCCTGGTTCTGGACTTCCCCAACATTGGGAACATTCTTTCTGCATCTAACCTGTCTAAACCCGTCAGAATTTTAAAGGTTTCTATGAGGTCACCTCTCATTCTTCTGAACTCCAGTGAATAAAAGCCCAGCTGATCCAGTCTTTCTTGATAGGTCAGTCCCACCATCCCGGGAATCAGTCTGGTGAACCTTCGCTGCACTCCCTCAATAGCAAGAATGTCCTTCCTCAAGTTAGGAGACCAAAACTGTACACAATAATCCAGGTGTGGCCTCACCAAGGCCCTGTACAACTGTAGCAACACCTCCCTGCCCCTGTACTCAAGTCCCCTCGCTATGAAGGCCAACATGGCATTTGTTTTCTTAACCGCCTGCTGTACCTGCATGCCAACCTTCAATGACTGATGTACCATGACACCCAGGTCTCGTTGCACCTTCCCTTTTCCTAATCTGTCACCATTCAGATAATAGTCTGTCTCTCTATTTTTACCACCAAAGTGGATAACCTCACATTTATCCACATTATACTTCATCTGCCATGCAGTTACCCACTCACCTAACCTATCCAAGTCACTCTGCAGCCTAATAGCATCCTCCTCGCAGGTCACACTGCCACCCAACTTAGTGTCATCCGCAAATTTGGAGATACTACATTTAATCCCCTCGTCCCTGGAACTCGAGGAAGACTTGCTTCCACCCGAAAGCAAGTTCTTTGGTGGTTGAACAGTCCAACCCGAGAGCCACAGACCCTGTCACAGGTTGGACAGATATTCGTCGGGGAAAGTTGGGCGTGGCACTGATTTACCACACGCTCCTTCCGCTGCCTGCGGCTGACCTCTTCAAGCTTGCAGCATTGAGATTTGAACAGCTCAATGCCCTCCTGGATGCACTTTCTCCACCTAGGGTGGTCTTCGGCCAAGGTCTCCACAGCGTTAGTGCTAATGTCGCACTGCACCAGGGAGGTTTTGAGGGTGTCCTTGTAATGTTTCTACTGCCCACCATTGTCTCATTTGCTCTGTAGGAGCTCCGCATATAGCAGTTGCTTAGGGAGTCTCGTGTCTGGCATGCGAACTAAGTGGCCTGCCCAGCAAAGCTGATCGAGTGTGGTTGGTGCTTCAACGCTGGGGATGTTGACCTGGGCAAGGACACTGGTGATGGTGCATCTGTCCTCCCAGGGGATCTGCAGGATCTTGCGGAGACATCGTTGGTGATATATCTCCAGTGACTTGATGTGTCTTCTGTAAGTCGTCCATGCCTCTGATCCGTACAGGAGGGTGAGTATTACTGCAGCCCTGCAGACCATGGGTTTCGTCGTAGATTTGAGGGCCTGGTCTTCGAACAAATGTGGGTACAGTACCCCCAGAAACACTTACAATCAGGGGAAATCTTATCGAAAGGAGAAGCAAACACTTATTGTGTACTCCTGACTGGTCGAGATATTCCTCTCCTTGTTGACAAGGGTAAATTGACTAAACGAGGCTTAATTAACATACCTATGTTCCCTCCCACAGGAATTCTCCCCAAAATGGCAACTTACCAACTCGTGCTGGCCAGACTCTGTGTCTCGTTATCTGTGGCTGTGCTACTTCCATCCTCAAACACAGCATGGGATGGCCGTACAGGGTGGTGGTTAGCTAACACTGATCGTACACAAGACAATTACTAACCTTCCTTCCACTGCAGACCTAACTCTGATCGTTGTCGTACTCGTCGCGTTATTACTGCTTGAATGTATTCTTAGGTGTAGATTGCGGCCGTTGCTTGAGCGCACTCAACGTGTAACTGATGCATTACGCCTTCAACTTGATTATATTGCTTATAGTGTCTACATTTCATGGCTGGATTGTATTGTATGGGGTTAATCACATCGGGTTAATTGTGATATTTAGTCATTCATTGGGTACCTCTGCTCCCATGCCCCGTAGAATGTTGTTGCTATTTCGAGAGAGAGAGCGGGAAGCGACCTTGAGACGCACACCAGCTGGTTATGAGATGGTCCACGGTTCGAGGTCTCATGCTTTGTGGACGAGCACCTGGGGCTTTACAGATTAGAAGTTGGCCATAAGCCACATGCACCCATGTTTTGTTCAGTAGTATGTTTATTTGATAGTATAAAGGTACAGCACTGTCCCGTAGCTCTTTGAACTTCACCTTGGACCGTGATTCGCGAGCGGTGCTGAGACCCGCAATGCTCCAGACCAGCCGTCGCTTGTGGAGGTCTCGACGGGCGGAAGGCCGTGAGCGTTGTTGCATGTTATCATACTTCTCTTTTCTTCGTAAACTGTATTATTAATTGTTCTTTTTTCTCAGTAAAGGTATCTTATTCTTTACTTCATTTGACTTGTCTCTTATTTAACATTCATCCAGATCCCGAACCTGGGTCTATTATTTTCGATCAAAAACATCAACTAATAAAGGCATATGCCTTCGTAAGCACGTTATCTAGCTGGCCTGCTAGCTTCAGGAATATGTGGACCTGCACTCCAAGGCCACTTTTTTTCTTCTACACTTTTCCGTGTCCGACCATTTAATATGTATTCCCTTGCCTTGTTCCAGCTCCCTAAATGCATTACGTCACACTTATCCGGATTGAATTCCATTTGCCACTGATCTGCCCAGCTGACCAGTACATTGATATCTTCCTACAGTCTGTAGCTTTCGTCTTCATTATCGACCGTACAGCCTATTATAGTGTAATCTGTAAACTCCTTAATATACTCCCAATATTCAAGCCCAGGTGATTTTTATATACCACAAAAAGCAAGGGACCCAAAACTGAGCCCTATCGAACCCCATTGGACACAGCTTTCTGGTCTCAAAAACACCCATCAACAAACACCCTTTGCTTCCTGCCTCTGAACCAATGTTGGATCCAGCTTATCACTTAACCCTCGATTCCCTGGGCAATTACTGTCGTGGCAAGTCTACCTGTGCCTCCTTTTCAAAAGCTTTGCTAAAATCCATATACACTATATCATACTGCATGTATTGGGCCTTTGAGCAGTGGGAATGTAATTAAAAACACTGCTCTTAGGTTATACCTGGCAATTTGTGGGTATTCGTTTGTTGCACACCGGGACCAGAGAATCGCCTCTCATAGAAACATAGAAACATAGAAACATAGAAAATAGGTGCAGGAGTAGGCCATTCGGCCCTTCTAGTCTGCACCGCCTTTCAATGACTTCATGGCTGAACATGCAACTTCAGTACCCCGTTCCTGCTTTCTCACCATATCCCTTGATCCCCCTAGTAGTAAGTACTTCATCTAACTCGTTTTTGAATATATTTAGTGAATTGGCCTCAACAACTTTCTGTGGTAGAGAATTCCACAGGTTCACCACTCTCTGGGTGAAGAAATTCCTCCTCATCTCGGTCCTAAATGGCTTACCCCTTATCCTTATACTGTGTCCCCTGGTTCTGGACTTCCCCAACATTGGGAACATTCTTCCTGCATCTAACCTGTCCAGTCCCGTCAGAATTTTAAATGTTTCTATGAGGTCCCCTCTCATTCTTCTCAACTTCAGTGAATACAAGCCCAGTTGATCCAGTCTTTCTTGATAGGTCAGTCCCGCCTTCCTGGGAATCAGTCTGGTGAACCTTCGGTGCACTTCCTCAATAGCAAGAATGTCCTTCTTCAGGTTACGAGATCAAAACTGTACACAATACTCCAGGTGTGGCCTCACCAAGGCCCTGTACAACTGTAGCATAGTCCCATGTATAATAGTTGTACATTACCTTATGGTTATGTTACTGGGCTAGTACATCAGCAATCTAATGACCCGGATATATTAGATCAAATTACACCACGGCAGCGGGGAAATTTAAATAGAGTTAATTAAATAAATCTGGAATAAAAGGTTAGTATCATGTCACTACCAAATTGTCGTTAAAGCCCATCTGGTTCACGAATGTCCTTTACGGATGGAAATCTGCCATTCTTACTTGGTCTGCCCTATATGTGAATCCAGACCCACAGCAATGTGATTGGCGCTTAACAACCCTGTGAAACAGCCTAGCAAGCCAATCCATTGAACCAAACCGCTGTAAAGACGTACATTGAGGCAGTACCTTCACCTCGCGACTGCAGCATTTTAAGCAGGCAGCTTCCCACCAGCGTCTCAATGCTGGCCTTGGCCGCGGCGCCCAGGTCCCAGGAAGGAATACAAAAATAACAATTGCAGCTGAATTAAAGGTTATTGAAATATAAACCACTGATAAACTTATGACGAAGCGTTATAAGTGTTTACACGTCAAGTTTCGTAAGATTAATTCAAATTGAATATTTTGTGTGTTATGTCAGAATGAAGCTTCTCAGTGGTCACCGGATCCAGCGCCCTGCAGTCGGTCAAGGGATCAATTCATGAAACTGAGGGCGGTATTTGTCCCGATAGTTTCTAGATTTGTTTCCGTACTCGTTCAACACAATCACCTGATTATTGTGGGGAAATTATATTAACATAAAATAAAAGACTACTTTTCAGTCCAGTAAACAGGAACTGGTTTGATTAAATGACGTGTATGTTCACATTTTATAACGTTTCAAAAATGTCAAGATGTTGCAAAGCAGATATTTTACATCAAATGCAATATTTTACCATCAATTAAAATGGTTATTGTTAGCAGTAACAGGTTTAGACGGTTTTAAGATAATCATATTCCACAGGTGACCGTGTCCATTTATAACAATGTGAATATTTTATCGGTGTACTTCTGTAGATGAGGCGCTGCTGTATATTCTCTGCAGCTGGAACAGAAGGTGGATTCAGTAAATCCGCAGCGTCAGGTCTGGTGGTGTCAAATAAATCAGTTACTGGAATCCTATGTTCATGGTCAGAACAAGTGGTGAATGTTCAGGGTTCATCTTCTTTTTAGCTAAACCCAGAACATGTGATGTTGGTTTTGTAACTTCCCTTTTCAGTTATTTTCGCTGAGTGATTTCCTCTGTTGCCAGGGTAACACACTGTCAGATCTCAGCACAAGAGGAAATATCTCCAATTTATATCCGAGAGACCGTGAATCACTCAATGTAAACTGCTGTCTGTGAGGTCAGCGGACCAGGCGTTGGGACCTCTTCTGGATATCTGGAATAATTATAATACAATGGTCACAATATTAAAATAAGAGCATACAGCTGTTGTGCGGGAGCAGTAGGTTTTACAGATACGCATAATTCGTGATACCCCCTCTTGCCGTGATTTAATGATACTTATATTGATAAAGCCTGTTTCACCCCTTTTTCAAAAGAGAAATTGATCAAACGCATTGGTTCGCTCATTTGCACATGCCCGCCTGCCGTTCTGGCCTCTTCCTACAAATACAATGGAAATAGTTTCCAATTGATCAGTGCAACTTTGAGCAATGCCATCGGTATTCACCAGTAATTAATTAATTCTTGTTTGTAAAGCACCGTTCCTGCAAGATTCACACTTACTGTGAGCCCAACTAATCTCGTGTCACATTCATTTCCTGCTACCACTCAGACATCAAGGTTTAGTGAAATGTTTAACTAGTTGATAATGGCAGAAGATCTGATAGTTCTATTTACAAGAGACACGTTTTATTCTTCATACAACTGTTGAGAGAAAGCCTTTATGCAAGTGAGTGTAATATTGGTTGCAGGCAATTAACAAGTGCTGGATATATCGGGCAGTACAAGCCCAAAGACAGATAGGAATAACTGGTCTCCATTCAGGCCCTCTATCCTCTTCCAAATATAAGTTAGATGAGAGCAGACGTTGCCTGGCTCTGTTGCGCAGGCGCACTCTTGCTTCCTTGCCCTCACGCAGGCTCAGTATAGCTCCCTGCCGTCTATCCTGAGAGGCCCAGTCATGGGTCAGTTTGCCTTCTGTGACTGGCGGCTCGGGGCCAACTGTGTGACACGGTAAGCAAGTCACTGTTCGCCGGGATACAGGCCGTCACTTTCTTACTGAATTAACTCGGCTCTATTCAGGACAAAGCTCTGACAGTGCGCCTGCACAGTTCCAATATTTTGTAAAAAAAAAGGGAGGGATTTTAAAGTTTAACACTGCTGGTGCGGGATATAAACCCCAGGGAATGGACTGAACCAGGACATAATTCAGGGAATGGTCCGAGATATAAACCGCAGGGAATGTACTGAACCGGGACATAATAAAAGGAATGGTCCGAGATATAAACCCCAGGGAATGTACTGAACCAGGACATAATACAGGAGGTGGTCCGGGATATAAACCCCAGGTAATGTACTGAACCAGGACATAATACAGGGGGTGGTCCGATATATAAACCCCAGGGAATGTACTGAACCAGGACATAATACAGGGGGTGGTACGAGATATAAACCGCAGGGAATGTACTGAACGAGGACATAATAAAGGGAATGGTCCGATATATAAACCCCAGGGAATGTACTGAACGAGGACATAATACAGGAGCTGGTCCGGGATATAAAGCCCAGGGAATGTACTGAACCAAGACATAATACAGGGGGTGGTCGGGATATAAACCCCAGGGAATGTACTGAACCAGGACATAATACAGGGGGTGGTCCGGGATATAAACGCCAGGGAATGTACTGAACCGGGACATAATACAGGGAATGGTCCGAGATATAGACCCCAGGGATTATACTGAACCAGTACGTAATACAGAGAATGGTCGGGGATATAAACCACAGGGAGTGTACTGACCGAATCACAATACAAGTGATTGACCAGGATACATACCAGTGAAAATGCGGAATTCGTATTGGTCAGACATTAACTCTGAGGAAAAACACCAAATTAAGCACTCAGCCTTGGAGCTGATGGTTTACAGAGATAGAATGAAACTGTCATCGAGATCCGACAGAGTGAAAACCGGTGGCCAGTGAGATCAGACAGTGTGTAACCCGGGGGCTCAGTAAGATTAGAGAGTGTGTAACCTCGGGGCCGAGTGAAATCAGACAGTGTGTAACGCGGGGGTGGGCCCAGTGAGATCAGACCTTCTGTAACCTGGGGACGATCGGCTCAGTGAGATCAGACAATGTGTTACCCGGGGGCCCAGTGAGATGAGACAGTTTGTAAACCGGGGACGATGGGCCCAGTGAGATCAGACAGTGTGTAACCCGGGGGCCCAGTGAGATCAGACAGTGTGTAACCCGGGGTCCCTGTTTAAAAACCATGTTCAAAAAGGTGTTAGATGTAGTCCTTACCACTCGGGGGATCAAAGAGTATGGCGAGAAAGCAGGAATTGGGTACTGAAGTTGCATGTTCAGCCATGAACTCATTGAATGAAGGTGCAGGCTCGCAGGTCCGAATGGCCTAGTCCTGCACCTATGTTCTATGTTTCTTTGTTTCTAACCCGGGTGCTCAGTGAGATCAGACAGGGTGTAAACCAAGGGCCCAGTGAGATCAGACAGTGTGTATTCTGGGGGACCAGTGAGATCAAACAAGTTTTAACCCGGGGAGGATGGGCCCAGTGAGGTGAGACAGTGTCCTAACCCGGAGAGAATGGGTCCAGTTAGATCAGACAGTATGTAACCCGGGGGCCCAGTGAGATCAGACAGTGTGTAAGCCTGGGGCCCAGTGAGATCAGACAGAGTATAAAGCGGGGGCCCAGTGAGATCCGACAGTGTGTAAGCCGGAGGACCCGCGAGATCAGACAGTTTGTAACCTGGGGGCCCATTGAGATCAGACAGTGTGGAACCCGGTGGCCTAGTAAGATCTGGCAGTGTGTAACCCGTGGGCCCAGTGAGATCAGACAGTGTGTAACCCGGGGAGGATGGGTCCATTGAGATCAGACAGTGAATTACACGGTGAGAATGTTATGAGTCAAGTCAGTTTGTAACCTGGGGCCCAGTAACATAAGACAGTGTTTAACGCGGGGGCCGAGTGAGATCAGAGAGTGTGTAACATAGGGGCACATTGAGACCAGACAGTGTATAACCCGGGAGCCCAGTGAGTTCATACACTGTGTAACATGGGGGCACATTGAGACCAGACAGTGTATAACCCGGTAGCCCAGTGAGATCAGACACTGTGTAACCTGGCGGCAAATTGAGACCAGACAGTGTGGAACCCGGGAGCCCAGTGAGATCAGAGTGTTTGGAACCCGGGAGGTTGGGCCCAGTGAGACCAGACAGTGTGTAGCCCGGAGTCCCAGTGAGATCAGACAGTGTGAAACCCGGGGCCCAGTGAGATCTGACAGTGTGTAACCCGGGGGCCCAGTGACCTCAGACAGTGTGTCACCAGGGGTTCCGGTGAATTCAGACAGTGTGTAACCCGGGAGCCCAGTGAGATCAGACACTGTGTTAACCGGGGGTGGGCCCAGTGAGATCATACAGTGTGTAACCCGGGGGCCCAGTGAGATCAGACAGTGTGTAACCCGTGGGCCCAGTGAGATCAGACAGTGTGTAACCCGGTGGTGGGCCCAGTGAGATCAGACAGTGTGTAACCCGGGGGGCCAGGGAGATCAGACAGTGTGTAACCCGGGGGCCCAGTGAGATCAGACAGTGTGTAACCCGTAGGTGGGCCCAGTGAGATCAGACAGTGTGTAACCCGGGGGTGGGCCCAGTGAGATTAGACAGTGTGTATCCCTGGGACCCAGTGAGATCAGACAGTGTATAACCCGGGGATGGGCCCAGTGAGATCAGACAGTGTGTAACCCAGTGCCCAGTGAGATCAGACAGTGTGTAACCCGGGGGTCCAGTGACTTTAGACAGTGTGTAACTCAGGGGTTCAGTGAGATCTGACAGTGTGTATTCCGGGGGTCCAGTGAGATCAGACAGTTTGTAACCTGCTCCCAGCGAGATCAGACAGTGTGTAACCTGCTGCCCAGTGAGATCAGACAGTGTGTAATCCTGGGTCCCAGTGAAATCAGACAGTTTGTAACCTGCTCTCAGTGAGATCAGACAATGTGTAACCTGCTGCCCAGTGAGATCAGACAGTGTGTAATCCGGGGTCCCAGTGAAATCAGACAGTTTGTAACCCGGGGTCCAGTGAATCAGACAGTTTGTAACCCGGGGACCCAGTGAATCAGACAGTGTGTAATCCTGGGGGTGGGGGGGGCAGTGAGATCAGATAGTGTGTAACCCAGGGACCCAGTGACATCAGACAGTGTGTAACCCGGGGTCCCAGTAACATCAGACAGTGTGTAACCCGGGGACGCAGTGACATCAGACAGTGTGTAATCCGGGGGCACATTGAGACCAGGCAGTGTGGAACCCGGGAGCCCAGGGAGATCAGACATTGTGGAACCCGGGAGGATGGGCCCAGAGAGATCAAACTGTGTAAAACCCGGGGTCCCAGTGAGATAAGACAGTGTGTCAACCGGGGGCCGAGTGAGATCAGACAGTTTGCAACCGGGGGCCCATTGAGATCAAACAGTGTGGAACCCGGGGTCCCATTGAGATCAGGCAGTGTGTAACCCGGGGTCCCATTGAGATCAGACAGTGTGTAAGCTGGGGTCCCATTGAGATCAGGCAGAGTGTAACCTGGGGGCCCAGTGAGATCAGACAGTGTGTAAGCCGGGGTCCCAGTGAAATCAGACGGTGTGTAACCTGGGGTCCCATTGAGATCAGACAGAGTGCAACCCGGTGGCCCAGTGACCTTAGACAGTGTGTAACCCGGGGGTCCTGTGAAACCAGACAGTGTGTAACCCGAGGTCCGAGTGACGTCAGACATTGTGTAACCTGGGGGCCCAGTGAGATCACAGAGTGTATAAACCGGGGGCCCAGTGACCTCAGACAGAGTGCAACCCGGTGGCCCAGTGACCTGAGACAGTGTGCAACCCGGGGGTCCGGTGAAATCAGACAGTGTGTAACCCGGGGGTGGGCCCAGTGAGATCAGACAGTGTGTAACCCGGGGGTGGGCCCAGTGAGATCAGACAGTGTGTAACCCGGGGGTGGGCCCACTGAGATCAGACAGTGTGTAACCCGGGGGTGGGCCCAGTGAGATCAGACAATGTGTAACCCGGGGGTGGGCCCAGTGAGATCAGACAGTGTGTAACCCGGGGGTGGGCCCAGTGAGATCAGACAGTGTGTAACCCGCGTTCCCAGTGAGATCAGACAGTGTGTAACCCGGGGGCCCAGTGAGATCAGACAGTGTGTAACCCGGGTGCCCAGTGACTTCAGACAGTGTGTAACCCGGGGGCCCAGTGAGATCAGACAGTGTGTAACCCGGGGGCGGGCCCAGTGAGACCAGACCGTGTGTAACCCGGGGGCCCAGTGAGATCAGACAGTGTGTAACCCGGTGGCCCAGTGAGATTAGACAGTGTGTAACCCGGGTGCCCAGTGAGATGACAGAGTGTGTAGCCCGGGGGCCCAGTGAGATCAGATAGTGTGTAATCCGCGGGCCCAGTGAGATCAGACAGTGTGTAACCCGTGTGCCCAGTGAGATGACAGAGTGTGTAACTCGGGGTCCCAGTGAGATCAGACAGTGTGTAATCCGCGGGCCCAGTGAGATCAGACATTGTCTAAGCCGAGGGCCCAGTGAGATCAGACAGTGTGGAACCCGGGAGGATGGGCCCATAGAGATCTGACTGTGGAAAACCCGGGGTCCCAGTGAGATCAGGTAGTGTGTAAACCAGGGGCCCAGTGAGATCAGACAGTGTGCAACCCAGGAGCCCAGTGAGATCAGACAGTGTGGAATCCGGGAGGATGGGACCAGTGAGATCAGACAGAGCACAGCCCGTGGTCCCAGTAAGATCAGACAGTGTGTAAACCGGGAGGATGCGTCCATTGAGATCTGACACTGAGCTACGCGGGGAGAATGGGACTTGTGAAGTCAGTTTGTCAACTGGGGCCCAGTGACATCAGAGAGAGTGTAACCCGAGGGCCCAGTGAGATCAGACAGTGTGTAACCCGGGGGCCCAGTGAGATCAGACAGTGTGCAAACCGGTGGACCTGTGAGATCAGGCAGTGTGTAATCCAGGGGCCCAGTGAGATCAGACAGTGTGTAACCTTGGGGCCCATTGAGACCTGACTGTGTGGAACCCGGGAGCCCAGTGAGATCAGACAGTGTGGAACCCGGGAGGATGGGCCCATAGAGATCAGACTGTGGAAAACCCGGGGTCCCAGTGAGATCAGGTAGTGTGTAAACCAGGGGCCCAGTGAGATCAGACAGTGTGGAACCCAGGAGCCCAGTGAGATCAGACAGTGTGGAATCCGGGAGGATGGGACCAGTGAGATCAGACAGAGCACAGCCCGTGGTCCCAGTAAGATCAGACAGTGTGTAAACCGGGAGGATGCGTCCATTGAGATCTGACACTGAGCTACGCGGGGAGAATGGGACTTGTGAAGTCAGTTTGTCAACTGGGGCCCAGTGAGATCAGACAGTGAGTAACCTGGGGGCCCATTGAGACCTGACTGTGTGGAACCCGGGAGCCCAGTGAGATCAGACAGTTTGGAACCCGGGAGGATGGGCCCAGAGAGATCAGACTGTGGAAAACCCGGGGTCCCAGTGAGATCAGGTAGTGTGTAAACCAGGGGCCCAGTGAGATCAGACAGTGTGGAACCCAGGAGCCCAGTGAGATCAGACAGTGTGGAACCCGGGAGGATTGGCCCAGTGAGATCAGACAGTGTGTAACCTGGGCGTCCAGTGACCTCAGACAGTGGGTAACCCGTGGCTCCGGTGAAGTCAGACGTTGTGTAACCCGGTATCCCAGTGAGGTCAGACAATGTGTAACTCGGGGGCACATTGAAATCAGACAGTGTGTAACCTGGGGGTCCAGTGAGATCAGACAGTGTGTAACCCGGGGTACCATTGAGAGCAGACAGTGTGTAACCCGGGGGCCCAGTGAGATCAGACGGTGTGTAAAACGGGGGCCCAGTGAGATCAGACAGTGTGTAACCCGGGGTACCCTTGAGAGCAGACAGTGTGTAACCCGGGGGCCCAGTGAGATCAGACAGTGTGTAACCCGGGGATCCAATGAGATCAGACAGTGTGTAACCCGGGGGCCTAGTGAGATCAGACGGTGTGTAACCCGAAAACGATGTACCCAGTGTGCTCAGACAGTGTGTAACCCAAGGAGGTTTGGGCCAAGTGACTTTCAGATCGTGTGTCACCCTGGAACGATCGGCCAAGTGAGATCAGACAGTGTTTAAACCGGGGGCGCAGGGTTATCAGACAGTGTGTAACCTGGTGACCCAGTGAGATCAGACAGTGTGTAAACCGGGGGTCCTGTGAGAGCAGACAGTGTGTAACCCGGGGGTGGGCACAGTGAGATCAGACAGTGTGTAACCCGGGGGCCCAGTGAGATCAGACTGTGTGTAACCAGGGGGCCCAGTGAGATCAGACAGTGTGTAACCCGGGGGACCAGTGAGGTCAGACTGTGTGTAACCCGGGGATCCAGTGAGATCTAACAATGTGCAACGCAGGGGTCCAGTGAGATCAGACAGTGTGTAACCCGCGGGCCCAGTGAGATCAAACAGTGTGGAACCCGGAAGGATGGGCCCAGAGAGATAAGACTGTGGAAAACCCGGGGTCCCACTGAGATCAGGTAGTGTGTAAACCAGGGGACCAGTGAGATCAGACAGTGTGGAACCCAGGAGCCCAGTGAGATCAGACAGTGTGGAACCTGGGAGGATTGGCCAAGTGAGATCAGACAGTGTGTAACCTGGGGGTCCAGTGACCTCAGACATTGGGTAACCCGGCGCTCCGGTGAAGTCAGAAATTGTGTAACCCGGTATCCCAGTGAGGTCAGACAGTGTGTAACTCGGGGGCCCAGTGAGATCAGACAGTGTGTAACCCGGGGGTCCAGTGAGATCAGACAGTGTGTAACCCGGGGGTGGGTCCAGTGAGATCAGACAGTGTGTAACCGGGGGTACCAGTGAGATCAGACAATGTGTAACCCGGGGGCCCAGTGACATCAGACAGCGTGTAACCCGGGGTACCATTGAGAGCAGACAGCGTCTAACCCGGGGGCCCAGTGAGAACAGACAGTGTGTAACCCGGGGGTGGGTCCAGTGAGATCAGACAGTGTGCAACCCGGGGGCCCAGAAAGATCAGACGGTGTGTAACCCGGGGGCCCAGTGAGATCAGACAGTGTGTAACCCGGGTACCATTGAGAGCAGACAATGTGTAACTCGGGGGCCCAGTGAGATCAGACAGTGTGTAAACCGGGGGTGGGTCCAGTGAGATCAGACGGTGTGTAACCCGTGGGCCCAGTGAGATCAGACAGTGTGTAACCCGAAAACGATGTACCCAGTGTGCTCAGACAGTGTGTAACCCAAGGAGATTTGGGCCCAGTGACATCAGATCGTGTGTCACTCTGGAACGATCGGCCAAGTGAGATCAGACAGTGTGTAACCCGGGGGCGCAGGGTGATCAAACAGTGTGTAACCTGGTGACCCAGTGAGATCAGACAGTGTGTAACCCGGGGGCCCAGTGAGATCAGACAGTGTGTAACCCGGGGGTGGGCCCAGTGAGATCAGACAGTGTGTAACCCGGGGGCCCAGTGAGATCAGACTGTGCGTAACCCGGGGCCCCAGTGAGATCAGACAGTGTGTAACCCGGGGGCCCAGTGAGATCAGACAGTGTGTAACCCGGGGGCCCAGTGAGATCAGACTGTGTGTAACCAGGGGGTCCTGGTTACAAACTATATTCAAAATGGAGTTAGATGTAGTCCTTACTACTAGGGGGATCAAGGGGTATGGTGAGAAAGCAGGAAAATTGGGTATGTAGTTGCATGTTCAGCCATGAACTCATTGAATGATGGTGCAGGCTCGAAGGGCCGAATGGCCTACTCCTGCAGCCATTTTCTATGTTTCTATTTTTCCAAACCGGGGGCCCAGTGTGATTAGACAGTGTGTAACCGGGAGATGATAGGACCTATGTCATTAAACATTTTGTAACCTGGTGACCCAGTGAGATCAGACAGTGTGTAACCCGGGGGTCCAGTGAGATCAGATAGTTTGTAAACCGGGGGCCCAGTGAGATCAGACATTGTGTAACCCGGGGGCCCAGTGAGATCAGACAGTGTGTAACTCGAAAACGATGCACCCAGTGTGCTCAGACAGCGTGTAACCCAAGGAGATTTTGGCCCAGTGACATCAGAAAGTGTGTCACACTGGAACGATCGGCCAAGTGACACCAGACAGTGTGTAACCCGGCGGCGCAGGATGATCAGAGAGTGTATAACCCGGGGGCCCAGTGAGATCAGACTGTGTGTAACCCGGGGGCCCAGTGAGATCAGACTGTGTGTAACCAGGGTGTCCTGGTTACAAACTATATTCAAAAGGGAGTTAGTTGTAGTCCTTACTACTAGGGGTATCAAGGGGTATGGTGAGAAAGCAGGAATTGGGTACTGAAGTTCCATGTTCAGCCATGAACTCATTGAATGACGGCGCAGGCTCGAAGGGCCGAATGGCCTACTGCTGCACCTATTTTCTATGTTTCAATTTTTCCAAACCGCGGGCCCAGTGCGATTAGACAGTGTGTAACCGGGAGATGATGGGACCTATGTCATTAAACATTTTGTAACCTGGTGACCCAGTGAGATCAGACAGTGTGTAACCCGGAGCCCAGTAAGATCAGACAGTGTGTAACCAGGAGCCCAGTGAGATCAAACAGTGTGAAACCCGGGGGCCCAGTGAGATCAGACAGTGTGTAACCCGGGGGTGGGCCCAGTGATATCAGACAGTGTGTAACCCGGGGGCCAGTGAGATCAGACAGTGTGTAACCCGGGGTTGGGCCCAGTGAGATCAGACAGTGTGTAACCCGGGGATGAGCCCAGTGATATCAGACAGTGTGTAACCGGGGGCGCTTGAGATCAGACAGTGCTTAACCCGGTGACCCAGTCAAATCACACAGTGTGTAACCCGGGGGTCCAGTGAGATCTGACAATGTGTAACGCAGGGGCCCAGTGAGATCAGACAGTGTGTAGACCGGGGGCCCAGTGAGATCTGACAGTGTGTAACCGGGGGCCCAGTGAAATCATACAGTGTATAACCTGGGGGCCCAGTGAGATCAGACAGTGTGTAACCCGGGGGCCCAGTGAGATCAGATAGTGTGTAACCCGGGGGTGGGTCCAGTGAGATCAGACAGTGTGTAACCGGGGGTACCAGTGAGATCAGACAATGTGTAACCCGGGGGCCCAGTGACATCAGACAGCGTGTAACCCGGGGTACCATTGAGAGCAGACAGCGTCTAACCCGGGGGCCCAGTGAGAACAGACAGTGTGTAACCCGGGGGTGGGTCCAGTGAGATCAGACAGTGTGCAACCCGGGGGCCCAGTGAGATCAGACGGTGTGTAACCCGGGGGCCCAGTGAGATCAGACAGTGTGTAACCCGGGGTACCATTGAGAGCAGACAATGTGTAACTCGGGGGACCAGTGAGATCAGACAGTGTGTAACCCGGGGGTGGGTCCAGTGAGATCAGACAGTGTGTAACCCGGGGGTCCAGTGAGATCAGACAGTGTGTAACCCGGGGGTCCAGTGAGATCAGACGGTGTGTAACCCGTGGGCCCAGTGAGATCAGACAGTGTGTAACCCGAAAACGATGTACCCAGTGTGCTCAGACAGTGTGTAACCCAAGGAGATTTGGGCCCAGTGACATCAGATCGAGTGTCACTCTGGAACGATCGGCCAAGTGAGATCAGGCAGTGTGTAACCCGGGGGCGCAGGGTGATCAAACAGTGTGTAACCTGGTGACCCAGTGAGATCAGACAGTGTGTAACCCGGGGGCCCAGTGAGATCAGACAGTGTGTAACCCGGGGGTGGGCCCAGTGAGATCAGACAGTGTGTAACCCGGGGGCCCAGTGAGATCAGACTGTGCGTAACACGGGGCCCCAGTGAGATCAGACAGTGTGTAACCCGGGGGCCCAGTGAGATCAGACAGTGTGTAACCCGGGGGCCCAGTGAGATCAGACTGTGTGTAACCAGGGGGTCCTGGTTACAAACTATATTCAAAATGGAGTTAGATGTAGTCCTTACTACTAGGGGGATCAAGGGGTATGGTGAGAAAGCAGGAAAATTGGGTACTGTAGTTGCATGTTCAGCCATGAACTCATTGAATGATGGTGCAGGCTCGAAGGGCCGAATGGCCTCCTCCTGCACCTATTTTCTATGTTTCTATTTTTCCAAACCGGGGGCCCAGTGTGATTAGACAGTGTGTAACCGGGAGATGATAGGACCTATGTCATTAAACATTTTGTAACCTGGTGACCCAGTGAGATCAGACAGTGCATAACCCGGAGCCCAGTAAGATCAGACAGTGTGTAACCCGGAGCCCAGTGAGATCAAACAGTGTGTATCCCGGGGGCCCAGTGAGATCAGACAGTGTGTAACCCGGGGGTGGGCCCAGTGAGATCAGACAGTGTGTACCCGGGGGCCAGTGAGATCAGACAGTGTGTAACCCGGGGGTGGGCCCAGTGAGATCAGCCAGTGTGTAACCCGGTGGTGGGCCCAGTGAGATCAGACAGTGTGTAACCCGGGGGCCCAGTGAGATCAGACAGTGTATAACCCGGGGGCCCAGTGAGATCAGACAGTGTGTAACCCGGGGGCCCAGTGATATCAGACAGTGTGTAAACTGGGGATCCAGTGAGATCAGACATTGTGTAACCTGGTGACCAAGTGAGATCAGACAGTGTGTAACCCGGGGGTCCAGTGAGATCAGATAGTTTGTAAACCGGGGGCCCAGTGAGATCAGACATTGTGTAACCCGGGGGCCCAGTGAGATCAGACAGTGTGTAACTCGAAAACGATGCACCCAGTGTGCTCAGACAGCGTGCAACCCAAGGAGATTTTGGCCCAGTGACATCAGAAAGTGTGTCACCCTGGAACGATCGGCCAAGTGAGACCAGACAGTGTGTAACCCGGGGGACCAGTGAGATTAGACAGTGTGTAACCCGGGGATCCAGTGAGATCAGACAGTATGTAACCCGGGGGCCCAGTGAGATCAGACAGTGTGTAACCCGGGGGTCCAGTGAGATCAGACAGTGTGTAAACCGGGGGCCCAGTGACATCAGACAGTGTGTAACCCGGGGGCCCAGTGAGATCAGACAGTATGTAATCCGCGGGCCCAGTGAGATCATACAGTGTGTAACCCGGGGGCCCAGTTAGATCAGACAGTGTGTAACCCGGGGGCCCAGTGAGATCAGACAGTGTGAAACCCGGTGGCCCAGTGAGATCAGACAGTGCGTAAACCGGGGGCCCAGTGAGATCAGACTAAATGTAACCCGGGGGTGGGTCGAGTGAGATCAGACAGTTTATAACCCGGGGGCCCAGTGACATCAGACAGTATGTAACCTGGGGGCACACTGAGATCGTACAGTGTGTGACCCAGGGTCCAGTGAGATCAGACAGTGTGTAACCCTGGGGCTCAGGGAGATCTGACAGTGTGTAACCGGGGGCCCAGTGAAATCATACAGTGTGTAACCTGGGGGCCCAGTGAGATCAGACAGTGTGTAACCCGGGGGCCCAGTGAGATCAGACAGTGTGTAACCCGTCGGCCCAGTGAGATCAGACAGTGTGCAATCCGGGGGCCGAGTGAGATCGTAGAGTGTGTGATCCAGGGGCCATTGAGATCAGACAGTGTGTTTGCCGGGGGCCCAGTGAGATCTGTCAGTGTGTAAGCCGGGTGCCCAGTGAGATCGTAAACTGTGTGACTCGGGGGCCAGTGAGATCAGACAGTGTGTAACCCAGGGGCACAGTGAGATCAGACAGTGTGTAACCCGGGGGCCCAGTGAGATCAGACAGTGTGTAACCCGGAGGCACAGTGAGATCCGACAGTGTGTAACCCAGGGGCCCAGTGAGATCGTACATTGTGTGACCTGGGGGGCTAGTGAAATCAGACAGTGTGTAACCCGGGGGTCCAGTGAGATCAGATAGTTTGTAAACCGGGGGCCCAGTGAGATCAGACATTGTGTAACCCGGAGGCACAGTGAGATCCGACAGTGTGTAACCCGGGGGCCCAGTGAGATCAGACAGTGTGTAACTCGAAAACGATGCACCCAGTGTGCTCAGACAGCGTGCAACCCAAGGAGATTTTGGCCCAGTGACATCAGAAAGTGTGTCACCCTGGAACGATCGGCCAAGTGAGACCAGACAGTGTGTAACCCGGGGGCGCAGAATGATCAGAGAGTGTATAACCCGGGGGCCCAGTGAGATCAGACTGTGTGTAACCCGGGGGCCCAGTGAGATCAGACTGTGTGTAACCAGGGTGTCCTGGTTACAAACTATATTCAAAAGGGAGTTAGTTGTAGTCCTTACTACTAGGGGTATCAAGGTGTATGGTGAGAAAGCAGGAATTGGGAACTGAAGTTCCATGTTCAACCATGAACTCATTGAATGACGGCGCAGGCTCGAAGGGCCGAATGGCCTACTGCTGCACCTATTTTCTATGTTTCAATTTTTCCAAACCGCGGGCCCAGTGCGATTAGACAGTGTGTAACCGGGAGATGATGGGACCTGTGTCATTAAACATTTTGTAACCTGGTGACCCAGTGAGATCAGACAGTGTGTAACCCGGAGCCCAGTAAGATCAGACAGTGTGTAAACAGGAGCCCAGTGAGATCAAACAGTGTGAAACCCGGGGGCCCAGTGAGATCAGACAGTGTGTAACCCGGGGGTGGGCCCAGTGATATCAGACAGTGTGTAACCCGGGGGCCAGTGAGATCAGACAGTGTGTAACCCGGGGTTGGGCCCAGTGAGATCAGACAGTGTGTAACCCGGGGATGAGCCCAGTGATATCAGACAGTGTGTAACCGGGGGCGCTTGAGATCAGACAGTGCTTAACCCGGTGACCCAGTCAAATCACACAGTGTGTTACCCGGGGGTCCAGTGAGATCTGACAATGTGTAACGCAGGGGCCCAGTGAGATCAGACAGTGTGTAGCCCGGGGGCCCAGTGAGATCAGACAGTGTGTAACACGGGGGTCCAGTGAGATCAGACAGTGTGTAACCCGCGGGCCCAGTGAGATCAGACAGTGTGTAACCCGGGGGTCCAGTGAGGTCAGACAGTGTGTAAACCGGGGGCCCAGTGACATCAGACAGTGTGTAACCCGGGGGCCCAGTGAGATCAGACAGTATGTAATCCGCGGGCCCAGTGAGATCATACAGTGTGTAACCCGGGGGCCCAGTTAGATCAGACAGTGTGTAACCCGGGGGCCCAGTGAGATCAGACAGTGTGAAACCCGGTGGCCCAGTGAGATCAGACAGTGCGTAAACCGGGGGCCCAGTGAGATCAGACTAAATGTAACCCGGGGGTGGGTCGAGTGAGATCAGACAGTTTATAACCCGGGGGCCCAGTGACATCAGACAGTATGTAACCTGGGGGCACACTGAGATCGTACAGTGTGTGACCCAGGGTCCAGTGAGATCAGACAGTGTGTAACCCTGGGGCTCAGGGAGATCTGACAGTGTGTAACCGGGGGCCCAGTGAAATCATACAGTGTGTAACCTGGGGGCCCAGTGAGATCAGACAGTGTGTAACCCGGGGGCCCAGTGAGATCAGACAGTGTGTAACCCGTCGGCCCAGTGAGATCAGACAGTGTGCAATCCGGGGGCCGAGTGAGATCGTAGAGTGTGTGACCCAGGGGCCATTGAGATCAGACAGTGTGTTTGCCGGGGGCCCAGTGAGATCTGTCAGTGTGTAAGCCGGGTGCCCAGTGAGATCGTAAACTGTGTGACTCGGGGGCCAGTGAGATCAGACAGTGTGTAACCCAGGGGCACAGTGAGATCAGACAGTGTGTAACCCGGGGGCCCAGTGAGATCAGACAGTGTGTAACCCGGAGGCACAGTGAGATCCGACAGTGTGTAACCCAGGGGCCCAGTGAGATCGTACATTGTGTGACCTGGGGGGCTAGTGAAATCAGACAGTGTGTAACCCGGGGGCCCAGGGAAATTAGACAGTGTATTATCCGGTGGCCCAGTGAGATCAGACAGTGTGTAACCCGGAGGCCCAGTGAGATCAGACAGTGTGTAACCCTGGGGCCCAGTGAGATCGTACAGTGTGTGACCCACGGGGCTAGTGAGATCAGACAGTATGTAACCTGGGGTGTTTGGGCCCAGTGAGATTAGACAGCGTGTAGTCCAGTGAAGGTGGGCCCAGTGAGATCCGACAGTGTGGAAGCTAGGGATGGTGGAATGGTGGGCCCAGTGATTCAGATAGTGTCGAACCCGGGTGTGGGGGAAAAACACGAGGTAGAAGTAACTCTACTCCAAGCATACGTTGGAGAGTATAAAATCACACACAGTTTATTGATACAAGGTACCATGGGAGTTGCATGGGTTACAACTCAATTTGGGTTCACAAAAAATGAGTATTTAAAGCTCCAAACCGCAAATATCACACGTCACTGGTTCTACATATGTCATTGCAAAAGAGTTTACACAACAGAATTTTCCTTCTTTGTTCGGCTTACTTCCTTATCTTCGACCAGCATCTATTATCATTTGTTTCTTTCTTGCTCATCGTCTTGTGACCTTTTTGTAATTGCTTATCTCATTATGTATTAATACATTTTCTAAAGCACAGTAATTTCGCACAAACGCGATTCACCCTTCAATCCCTCATTTAGCCGAAATTTTTCAGATACATAATTTTAGGCCAACATATACCCGGTCTTCATGCAGAGATTGTTCATGTGATGTGACGGTTCCTGAGCCCCGGGGTCTCCACTCCGGGGTCCAGTTTCCCATCTACTGTCGCACCTCATTCTGCTGCTTGTAAAACCTCATCATATCGGTGTTTTGGGCGTGTGTACACCACATTCTGAGACACCGCTAGATTCTCGTAGCTTGAGGGCGGTTGGGTTACAGGTCTGCTCGATAGTAAAGATGACAGTGCTTTGCTTTTACAACATTTAAGTATCATACATAGGCAATACAGCATTATTACCACCACCACAAAGGCAACCAGATCTTGGATTAGTGACGTTCCCATAGATCCTAACCACCCTGAGAACCAGTCTCACAACATGGAAGATGATGGTTGCTTAAGCTTTTTAACCTCTTCTTGGATATGCTCTGCCAGATCGGTAATTTGTCCCGAGCTATCCGGGATGTATGTGTAACATTCAGTGTTGCCCGTTGAGGGCACATTTCCCCCTTTTTCTGCCAACACATAGTTAAGGGCCATCCGATTTTGCAGAGCTGCTGTGCGGAGGGCTACCATCTCTGAATTAACCTTAACTAGGGATTAGCTGTATCGTTGGCCACCTGTTCCAGGATAGAAGCCATGTTAATGGATTCCCTTGCTAATTTACCCGCTCCATACCAGGGAAACGCAATGGCCCAGAATCTTTCAGTCTCCGTGATTGCTCATCTGGCTCTCCGGAAGAGGTCTTTCCGAAAACCCAGGTGATACATGTGGAGTACGATATAAGGCAGATAACAAGAACCAGTCCATTCTCGGGGCAACCAGGAATAGGCCCTGTGAGCGCACACAACATGAGTCCCGTTGTAGGGCGTATACTTATTTATCGCTGGGGGTCCCATTGGACTGAAAAGTCACCGTTTCCGTTTAATGACGGGAGTGTCACCCTACCCCCTTCGACAGGTAAGGTAAGGTACATGTGCAGTTACTGTACCCCACAATAGGATCTTCCAGTCGTCCCTGCCTTGTGAGATATAGCCCCCCTCCCTGATCCTTCTTACACCTTGTTGTCACGAAAGGTGTTGATAAGAATCATTATAGGTTGATCGTGTCCACCCACTGCACTGTTCTGGATTGTGCCCATGCCTTTTAAGTTTTAATATGGTGCTGCCGTCTGCCTCTATGGCACAAGAGCCAATGCGTGTGGATCCTGTTCGAACTCCAAACATCCAGCTGGCCATCTCATTATCACCAAATGGGATTGATTGTAGGGGGAATCCTTCCTCCGAGTGTGTGGGGACATGGGCACAGATCCAACAGCTGGCAACATTGGCTTTCGTGGCATAGATGTATAACATGGACAAAAAGGTGTTCACATACAACTCTCTCTTGCTCCGTGGAGGTACTCTGGTGTGAGTCCTCCCTAGGCTACATATCACAATCACACGAAAAACAAACTGCACATAATATCGCATAACACATTCATCTTCGATCAGGGGCCCAGTGGGATCAGACAGTGTGTAACCTGGAGGCACGTTGAGACAAGACAGTGTGGAACCCGGGAGCCCAGTGAGATCAGAGTGTTTGGAACCCGGGAGGATGGGCCCAGTGAGATCAGACATTGTGTAGCCCGGGGTCCCAGTGAGGTCAGACAGTGTGAAACCCGGGGGCCCAGTGAGATCTGACAGTGTGTAACCCGGGGGCCCAATGACCTCAGACATTATGTCACCAGGGGATCCGGTGAAATCAGACAGTGTGTAACCCGGGGGCCGAGTGAGATCAGACAGTGTGTATCCCGGGGGCCCAGTGAGATCAGACAGTGTGTAAGTCGGGGGCCCAGTGAGATCAGACAGTGTGCAATCCGGGGGCCCAGTGACCTTAGACAGTGTGTAACCCAGGGGTCCAGTGACTTTAGACAGTGTGTAATCCGGGGGTCCATTGAGATCAGATTGTGTATAACCCGGGGGTCCAGTGAGATCTGACAGTGTGTAAACCGGGGGCCCAGTGAGATCAGACAGTGTGTAACCCGGGGGCCCAGTGAGATCAGACAGTTTGTAACGTGGGGACCCAGTGAATCAGACAGTGTGTAATCCTGGGGGTGGGGGGGTCAGTGAGATCAGACAGTGTGTCACCCAGGGACCCAGTGACATCAGACAATGTGTAACCCAGAGACCCAGTGACATCAGATAGTGTGTAATCCGGGGGCGCAGTGAAATCAGACAGTGTGCAATTCGGGGGCCCATTGAGACTAGACAGTGTGGAACCCGGGAGCCCAGTGATATCAGAGAGTGTGGAACCCGGGAGGATGGGCCCGGACAGATCAGACTTTGTAAAACCCGGGGTCCCAGTGAGATCAGACAGTGTGGAATCCGGGAGGATGGGCCCAGAGAGATCAGACTGTGTAAAACCCGGGGTCCCAATGAGATCAGACAGTGTGTCAAACGGGGGCCCAGTGAGATCAGACAGTGTGTCTTTCTTTCTTCCGGCGTTTTCTGTTGATACGTCCGCCTTCAGTTTCCAAGAATAGAAAAATAGAAACATAGAAAATAGGTGCAGGAGTGGGCCATTTGGTCCTTCGAGCCTGCACCGCCATTCAATGAGTTCATGGCTGAACATGCAACTTCAGTACCCCGTTCCTGCTTTCTTGCCATACCCCTTGATCCCTCTAGTAGTAAGGACTACATCCAACTCCTTTTTGAATATATTTAGTGAATTGGTCTCAACTACTTTCTGTGGTAAAGAATTCCACAGGTTCACCACTCTCTGGGTGAAGAAGTTTCTCCTCATCTCGATCCTAAATGGCTTACCCCTTATCGTTAGACTGTGACCCCTGGTTCTGGACTTCCACAACATCGGGAACATTCTTCCTGCGTCTAACCTGTCTGAACACGTCAGAAGTTTAAATGTTTCTCTGAGATCCCCTCTCATTCTTCTGAACTCCAGTGAATACAAGCCCAGTTGATCCAGTCATTCTTTATATGTCAGTACCGCCATCCCGGGAATCAGTCTGGTGGACCTTCGCTGCACTCCCTCAATAGCAAGAATGTCCTTCCTCAAGTTAGGAGAACAAAACTGTACACAATACTCCAGGTGTGGACTCACCAAGGCCCTGTACAACTGGAGTAACACCTCCCAGCCCCAGTACAAAAAATCCCTTCGCTATGACGGCCAACATCCATTTGATTTCTTAACCGCCTGCTGTACCTGCATGCCAACCTTCAATGACTGATGTACCATGACACCCAGGTCTCGTTGCACCTTCCCTTTTCCTAATCTGTCACCATTCAGATAATAGTCTGTCTCTCTGTTTTTACCACCAAAGTGGATAACCTCACATTTATCCACATTATACTTCATCTGCCATGTATTTGCCCACTCACCTAACCTATCCAAGTCACTCTGCAGCCTCACAGCATCCTCACCGAAGCTCACACTGCCACCCAACTTAGTGTTATCCGCACATTTGGAGATACTACTGTAATCCCCTCGTCTAAATCATTAATGTGCAATGTAAACAGCTGGGGCTCCAGCACAGAACATTGCGGTACCCCACTAGTCACTGCCTGCCATTCTGAAAAGTACCCATTTACTCCTACTGTTTGCTTCCTGTCAGCCAACCAGTTCTCAATCCAAGTCAGCACACTACTCCCAAACCCATGTGCTTCAAATTTGCACAATAATCTCTTGTGTGGGACCTTGTCGAAAGCTTTCTGAAATTTCAAATACATAAAATCAACTTGTTCTCCCTTGTCCACTCTACTGGAAACATCCTCAAAAAATTCCAGAAATTTGTCAAGCATGATATCCCTTTCACAAATCCATGCTGACTTGGACCGCTCATGTCACCTCTTTCCAACTGCGCTGCGATGACATCCTTAATAATTGATTCCAACATTTTACACACTGCTGATATTAGGCTGACCAGTCTATAATTCACTCTCCCTCCTCTCTCCCTCCTTTTTTAACCTACTGTCAGAGAATGAGAGAGAGAGAGAGTATCTATCCAAAACTCACCTTTCATTTAGTGTCAGAGAATGACAGAGGCAGTATTTATCCAACACACACCTGTCACATAGTGTCAGAGAATGACAGAGGCAGTAGTTATCCAACACTCACCTGTCACATAGTATCAGAAAATGAGAGAGGCAGTATCATTTAAACACTCACCTGTCACACGGTGTCAGAGATTGAGAGAGGCAGTATCTATCTAACATTCCCCTGTCACATAGTATCAGAGAATGACAGAGGTAGTATCTATCCAACAATCACCTGTCACAAAATGTCAGGGAATGGCAGGGGCGGTATCTATCCAACACTTACAAGTCACATAGTGTCAGAAAATGACAGGCAATATCTATTAAACACTCACCTGTCACATAGTGTCAGAGAAAGACAGAGACAATATCTATCCTACACTCACCTGTCACATAATGTCAGAGAAAGAGAGAGGCAGTATCTATCCAACACTCACCTGTCACACAGTGTCAGAGAATGAGAGAGGCATTATCTATCCAACATTCACCTCTCACACAGTGTCAGAGAATGAGAGAGGCAGTATCTATCCAACTCTCACCTGTCACATAATGTCAGAGAATGAGAGAGGCAGTATCTATCCAACTCTCACCTGTAACATAGTGTCAGAGAATGAGAGTGGGAGTATCTATCCAATACTCACCTTTCACATAATGTCAGAGAATGAGAGAGGCAGTATCTATCCAACACTCACCTGTCACATAGTCTCAGAGAATGACAGAGGCAGTATCTATCCAACACTCACCTGTCACATCGTGTCAGAGAATGACAAGAGGCAGTATCTATCCAATTTCTGTTACTAAGCACGCAGCTGTGGGAATTTCAGGAGTAGCACAATTCAATCAAGCAAAGTCAGCCTGGTTTTCTGAAAGGGAAATTATGTTAACAGATTTTCTGGAGTTATTTGAGGATGTAACGAGCTGGATGGATAAGGGGGAACAAATGGATTTGGTATGTTTGGTTTATTTCCAGAAGGCATTCACATGGTGTCACATAAAAGGTTACTGCACAAGATAAAATTTACGGGGTTCGGGATAATATATAGCATGGATAGAGGATTGGCTCACTAACAGAAAACAGAGAGTCGGGATAAATGGGTCATTTTCCGGTTGGCAAACAGTGACTAGTGGGATGCCGCAGTTATCGGTGTTAGATCCTCTACTATTTACAATCTATATTAATGACTTGGATGAAGGGACCGAATGTAATGCAGCCAAGTTTGCTGATGATACAAAGATGGGTGGGAAAGCAAACTGAGGAGGACACAAAACATCTGCAAAGGGATATAGACAGGCTAAGCGAGTGGGCAACAATTTGACAGATGGAGTATAATGTGGGAAAATGTGATGCTATCCACTTTGGCAGAAGTAATAGATAAGGAAATTATAATTTAAATGGAGAAAATTGCAAAGTGCTGCAGTACAGCGGGATCTGGGCATCGTTGTGCATGAAACACAAAAGGTTAGTATGCAGGTACAGCAAGTAATCAGGAAGGCAAATAGAACGTTGGCCTTTATTTCAAGGGGGATAGAGTATAAAATCAGAGAAGTTCTGCTGCAACATTACAGGGTATTGGTGAGGCCACACCTGGAGTACTGCGTGCAGTTTTGGCTTCCGTATTTGAGGAAAGAGAAACTTGCATTGGAGGCTGTTGAGAGAAGGTTCACTTGGTTGATTCCGCAGATGAGGGGGTTAACATATGAGGATAGGTTGAATAGTTTGGGCCGATGCACAATGGAGAAGAATGAGAGGTGATCTTTTTGAAACATAAGATAACGAGTGGGCTTGGCAAAGTGGATGCAGAGAGGATATTTCCACTCATAGGGGAAACTAAAACTGGGGGTCATCGTATTCGAATAAGGGCAGCCCATTAAAAATTGAGATGTGGAGACATTTCTTCTCTGAGGGTTGTAAATCTATGGAATTCTCTGTCCCAGAGTGCTGTGGAGGCTGAGTCATTCAATACATTTTAAGGCAGCGATAGACAGATTTTTGAGTGATAACGGAGTAATGAATTATGGGGAGTGGGCACGAAAGTGGAGCTGAGACCATGATGAAATCAGCCATGATCTTATTGAATGAGGATGCAGGCTCGAGGGGTCAAATGGCCGACTCCAACTCCTATTTCTTATTTTATATTAACTGAACCCAGTCAGAGTCAGCACCCTCTGGGATTGAGCGAGAGGGAGGGAAGTCAGTGAGTGTCGAACTGAACCCAGCCAGAATCAGTACCTTCAGGGAAGGGGAACCAGTGAGTGTAGAACTGAACCCAGCCAGAGTCAGCACCTTCAGGGAAGGGGAACCAGTGAGTGTAGAACTGAATCCAGCCAGAGGCAGTACCTTCAGGGGAGGGGAACCAGTGAGTGTAGAACTGAACCCAGCCAGATCCGGTATCTTCAGGGGAGGGGAACCAGTGAGTGTAGAACTGAACCCATCCAGAGCCGGTACCTTCAGGGGAGGGGAACCAGTGAGTGTAGAACTGAACCCAGCCAGAGTCAGCACCTTCAGGGGAGGGGACCCAGTGAGTGTAGAACTGAACCCAGCCAGAGTTGTTGATGATAATTGGGAGCGAAGGACAAGCTGCATTCAGACGTGTGACGTATTTGAATGTCAGGACAGGTACGGGGAAGAGTGTATGGGATGGGGATTTACAGCTTTGGAGGAACAAGAGAGGAAATAATGTTCCATACAATCTAAATTTGTCGGTTGTGAATTACTGTCCTTCACTTGCTGTAATGATTTGTGTAAACTTCTTTTCCAGGTTATTCGAAGGGCAGGACTTGCACACGTGAAAATCAAACCAAACATCACGTCAAGATCTGTCAGAATTACTCGATTCATCAGGACCTGAATATCATCGGCCTTTGAATGTATAAGAAGAAATGTTTGTCTGTTCTGTCTGTGGGAACAGATTTCAAACATCAGTGTGATTGGAAAAGCACCGAGACACACACACCTGAGTGAGAGTGTTCCAGTGCACTGACTGTGGAAGAGCTTTAACCAGTTACACAGCCTGAAAAAACATCGCAGCTTGACAGCAGGGAGAAACCGTACACGTGTTGTGTGTGGACGAGGCTTCAACTGATCATCCAACGTGGCGAGCCACAAGGACACCCACACCATTGAGAAAGCATGGAAATGTGGGGACTGTGGAAAGGGATTCAATTACCCATCTAAGCTGGAAATTCATCGACGCCATCACACTGGGGAGAGGCCGTTCACCTGCCACGTGTGTGGGAAGGGATTCACTCAGTCGTCCACCCTGTTGACACACCAGCGAGTTCACACTAGGGAGAGGCCATTCACCTGCTCTAACTGTGGGAAGGGATTCATTACCACATCCAACCTGCTGACACACCAGCGAGTTCACACTGGGGAGAGGCCATTCACCTGCTCTGACTGTGGGAAGGGATTCACTCTGTCATCCCACCTGCTGCAACACCAGCGAATTCACACTGGGGAGAGGCCGTTCAACTGCTCTGACTGTGGGAAGGGATTCACTCAGTCATCCACCCTGCTGAAACACCAGCGAGTTCACACTAGGGCGAGACCATTCACCTGTTCTCAGTGTGGGAAGGGATTCACTCATTCATCCAGTCTGCTGAGACATCAGCGAGTTCATTCTGGGGCGAGGCCGTTCACCTGCGCTGAGTGTGGGAAGGGATTCACCCGGTCATCTGGCCTGCTGGAACACCAGCGAGTTCACACTGGAGAGAGGCCATTCACCTGCTCCGAGTGTGGGAAGGGATTCACTACAACATCCTACCTGCTGAGACACCAGCGAGTTCACACTGGGCAGAGGCCTTTCACCTGCTCAGAGTGTGGGAAGGGATTCATTCTGTCATCCACCCTGCTGACACACCAGCGAGTTCACACTGGGGAGTGACCATTCACCTGCTCCGTGTGTGGGAAGGGATTCACTCTGTAATCACACCTGCTGAGGCATCAGCGAGTTCACAAGTAACTGCAGGGTTTGGATTCTGCTGTTGTCCCAGACTGAATCGTGTCCATTCTGACAGTTGGGATTTCTTTCTGCTGATATTGATTCCCCCTATAACTTGGCAGAAGTTTAATATTCTGGATATTTGACCAATTAATCAACGGGAAAATGCTCAGATTAAAAAATAACGCTGATTGTGTTTACATCCATTACTTCACCCTTTAACAAAAAACATAAATAATAGGAGCAGGAGTAGGCCATTAGCCACGCAAACCTGCTCTGCCATTTAATAAGATCCTGGCTGATCTGATCTTGGGCACAGCTGCCCTTTCCTGCCCGCTCGCCATAACCCTTCACTCCATTATCGCTCAAAAATCTGGCCAACACCACCTTAAATATATTCAATGACTAACCTCCACAGAATTCCAGATTTACGACCCTCAGGGAGTAGAAATTTCTCCTCATCTCAGTTCTAAATCCCATATTCTTAAACTATGCCCCCTAGTTCTAGATTCCCCCATGAGTGGAAATATCCTCTCTGCATCTACCTTGTCGAGTCCCCTCAGCATCATAGGTTTCAATTAAATCACCTCTCATTCTTCTAAACTCCAATGAGTATAGGAACAACCTGCTCAACCTATCCCCATATGTCAACCTCGTCATCTCAGGAATCAAACGAGTAAAGCTTCTCTGAACTGTCTCCAATGCAAGTGTATCCCTCCTTAAATAAGGAGACCAAAACTCTACGCAGTACTCTAAGTGTAGTCTCACAAATATACTGTACATTTGTAGTAGTACTTCCCTGCTTTTATACACGATCCCCCTTGCAATAAAGGCTAACATTTCTATTGGCTTTATAATTACTTGCTGTAACTGCACGCTAACATTTTGTGTTTCATACACAAGGGCAATCAGGTCCCTCTGTACTGCAGCACTTTGTAATAGCTCTCCATTTAAATAATAAATTGTATTTTTATTTTTCCTGCCAATGTGGATAACCTCACAGTTTCCCACATTATACTCAATCTGCCAAATATTAACCGAGTAACTTAGCCTATTTGTTGTGTATCTGTAAAGCATGCACTCCCATGTTCCGCCACCAGGGAGCTCATCCGCTGAAGTCCCAAGGGATCCCAGCATCCCTTGGGAGCACGGTATATAAGCCGGCCCCTAAGGCCTGTTCCTCACTCTGGAGTGTCTTATTAAAGACTGAGGTCACTGTTACTTTAACCTCCCTGTGTGCAGCCTCATCTGTGCTAGGAACACAATAACTGGCGACGAGTATACGAATCCAATGCAAAGATGCAGCAAACTGTGGGCATCCTGGAGAAGTTCTCGGAGGGTGAGGACTGGAAGCCTATGTCGAATGGCTGGACCAGTACTTTGTAGCCAACGAGCTGGGCGGAGAAGGAAGCGCTGCAAAAAAGAGAGTGGTCCTCCTCACGGTCTGCGGGGCACCGACCTACAGCCTCATGGAGAATCTTCTGGCTCTGGTGAAACCCACAGATAAGTCGTATGAGTTGCTGTGTACACTGGTTTGGCAGCATCATAACTGGGGTTAAGCACCTTTTAGAGCCCCTACATGTGTTATTGCACACAGGTGAGAACTGGGTATGGGGAAAAAAACATGTAATTGCTTTTGACAAAGCCAGCAACCGTTTATGCTCCAACAAGCTGCTTGTATTGTATAACCCGTGTAAAAGACTTGTGCTAGCATGTGACGGGTCGTCGTACGGCGTCGGGTGTGTGTTACAACAAACTAACATTGCGGGGAAGTTGCAACCTGTCGCCTATGCTTCCAGGAGCTTGTCTAAGGCCGAGAGGGCCTACACCATGATTAAGAAAGAGGCATTAGCGTGTGTGTTCGGGGTAAAGATAATGCATCAGTTCCTGTTTGGCCTCAAATTTGAGCTGGAAACCGATCACATGCCCCTCACATCCGTGTTCGATGAAAAAAAGGGTATAAATACTAATGCCTCAGCCCGCATACAAAGGTGGGCACTCAAGTTCTCAGCGTATAACTAGACCATCCGCCACAGACCAGGCACCGATAACTGTGCGGATGCTCTCAGTCGGCTACCATTGCTCACCACGGGGGTGGAATTGGCGCAGCCTGCAAACCTGTTGATGGTTGCGCAGCCCGCTGACTTGTTGATGGTCATGGAAGCGTTTGAAAATTATAAATCACCTGTTACAGCCCGCCAGATTAGGACTTGGACCAGCCAAGATCCTCTGCTGTCCCTAGTAAAAAACTGTGTACTGCATGGGAGCTGGGCCAGCATCCCCGTTGAAATGCAAGAGCCAATCGAGCCGTTCCAGCGGCGAAAGGACGAGCTGTCCATTCAGGCAGACTGCCGGTTGTGGGGTAACCGTATAGTGCTACCAAAAAAGGGCAGGGAGACGTTCATCTCGGATCTCCACAGCACACACTTGGGTATAGTACTGATGAAAGCTATAGCCAGATCCCACGTGTGTTGGCCTGGTATCGACTCTGACATCGAGTCCTGTGGACGGCAATTCAGCATGTGTGCTCAGTTGAGCAACGCGCCCAGAGAGGCACCACTAAGTTTGTGGTCCTGGCCCTCCAGACCATGGTCGAGGATCCATGTTGACTATGTGGGCCCGTTTCTCGGTAAAATGATCCTGGTGGTGGTGGATGCTTTTTCAAAATGGATTGAATGTGAAATAATGTCGGGAAGCACCGCCACCGCCCCCATTGAAAGCCTGAGGGCCATGTTTGCCACCCACGGCCTGCCTGACATACTGGTCAGTAACAATGGGCCATGTTTCACCAGTGCCGAATTTAAAGAATTCATGACCCGCAATGGGATCAAACATGTCACCTCGGCCCCGTTTAAACCAGCCTCCAATGGGCAGGCAGAGCGGGCAGTACAAACCATCAAACAAAGCCTCAAACGAGTCACAGAAGGCTCACTCCACACCCGCCTGTCCCGAGTACTGCTCAGCTACTGCACGAGACCCCACTCGCTCACAGGGGTGCTCCCGGCTGAGCTACTCATGAAAAGGACGCTTAAAACCAGACTCTCGCTGGTCCACCCCAACCTGCATGATCAGGTAGAGAGCAGGCGGCAGCAACAAAATGTAAATGATGGTCGCGCCACTGTGTCACGGGAAATTGATCTGAATGACCCTGTTTATGTGCTAAACTATGGACATGGTCCCAAGTGGATTGCGGGCACGGTGATAGCTAAAGAAGGGAGTAGGGTGTTTGTCGTCAAACTCGACAATGGACAAATTTGCAGAAAGCACCTGGACCAAACGAGGCTGCGGTTCACAGACTGCCCTGAACAACCCACAGCAGACACCACCTTTTTCGAACCCACAACATACACCCAAAGGATCAACGACACCACGCCGGACCAGGAAATCGAACCCATCACACCCAACAGCCCAGCAAAACCAGACTCACCCAGCAGCCCTGCAGGGCCAACAACACGCCAGCCCAGCGAGGGCACAGCCAACACACCAGAACAGACATTTGTACCGAGGCGGTCCACCAGGGAAAGAAAGGCTCCCGACCGCCTCACCTTGTAAATAGTTTTCACTTTGACTTTGACGGGGGAGTGATGTTGTGTCTCTGTAAAGCATGCACTCCCATGTTCCACCACCAGGGAGCGCATCCCCTGAAGTCCCAAGGGATCCCAAGAGACTGTTCGATGCTCCAGTTACAAGTCATTACTCTGGAAATTTTCAGACCGGGCACTTGTTCAGTGTTGCTGGAAGGCCCAGTGACCGGGATATCCTCTAACCAGGGTGTTCCTGAGCCTGTGCTCGGTGTACGGGGAGCTTTGGTCCGGGTCCGAGATAGCTTGCATCATGTGACAATGTACCCCAGACTGCTCTTGTTCCATTTTGTCGTCCACAAGTTTTCATTTCAAAAATGTTTCCGCCAACACGTGCTCAATCCCTCTCTCTGCAAAACGGTCCTTTCACAAACATTTGTCTCACCGGAACTGCACCAAACAACAATGTTCCTTTCAAAGTCATTTAACTCCCCAATTTCCACGTCCGCAATTTTAAGGACAAGGACTGAAAGCGCATTGCGATCAGAAAATTGCCGGACCCCCTTTGGTTCATGACAGAGCTTTTCATGGTTGATCTCCGTACACACCTTGGAATTCAGGTGAACCTGTTTCGTGGTTTGAAGTTCGAGATGAACCCACGGGGCGGAGCCAACAGGCGCCTGGCAGCAATCAGCGACGGGAAGATGCAACTTAAGCAGGCCCGGCTGTCAACGGCATTGCCATCGCCGAATCCCCCGCCATCAACAGCCTGGGATCACCATTGACCACTAACTGAAGGGGATTGAGAGAAGTGATTCTGTGAGGCCCGGCTAGCTCAGTCGGTAGAACATGAGGCTTTTAATCGCAAGGTCATGGGTTCGAGCCCCACATCGGGTAAATTATTTTCCTTAAACTTTTATGTTGATTTCACGGGAATTAATCTTCTTTTGCACAATGAAAGAAATGCTAATAGTTTTGGTCTCCTTATTTAAGGAGGGATATACTTACATTGTAGGCAGTTCAGACAAGGTTCACGAGGATGCAGGAAGAATGTTCCCGATGACAAGTTGGCAAAAATAATTCAAGTCTGTGACTCAATCATTATATCAATCATTAATCCACCGCCAACATTTGAGATACAGCAAGGATCCATAGCTTTGCCAAGCCCAGCTAGCTCAATTGGTCAAACATAAAACTCTTAATCTCAGGGTTGGGGTTTTGAGCCCCACGTTGGGTAAATAGCTTTTGTTGCATGCCAGTAATGACATGGACTCTTTCACTAATCCACCCCAACTTACAGTAACACAGCCCCGCCTAAAGAATGAGGAATTGTGGGTGACTGCATGTTGATCAGCAGAGAACTTACTCCTCTCCGATTCCACTAAAGCTCAGCCTCCCACGATCACCTCTCGACAGGACAGGCTGCTGTCCAGATCGATTATACAAAGGCTTGGAATACAAAAGCAGGGAGGTTATTCTTGAACTGTTAGGCCACAGCTAGAGTACTGCATGCAGTTCTGCTCACCACATTACAGCAAGGACGTGATTGCAATGGAGAGGGTACGGAGGAGGTTTATGAGGATGTTGCCGGACTGGAGAATTTTAGCTCTGAGCAGAGATTGGATCGGCTGGGTTTGTTTTCTTTGGAACAGAGGATGCTGAGGGGAGATCTGATTGAGGTGTGTAAAATTATGAAGGGCCTGGATAGAGTGGACAGGAAGGACCTGTTTCCCTTAGAAAAGGGGTCAACAAACAGGGAGCACAGATTTAAAGTAATTGGTCGAAGGTTTAGAGGGGATTTGAGGGGAAATCACTGGAACTCACTGCCTGAAAGGGTGATCGAGGCAGAAACACTCAGCACATTTAAAAAATACTTGGATGTTCACCTGAAGTGCCATAACCTACAGGCTACGGACCGAGAGCTGGAAAGTGGGACTGGACTGGGGAGCTGTTTGTCGGCTGGCACGGACACGATGAGCCGAATGGCCTCCTTCCGTGCTGTAAATTTCTCTGATTCCATGATGAGCAATTAACATTTTAAACCAGTCTCCTAAAACACAGAGTGAGTAAAGTCAGATGGGGGATAAAAATTCGTCAAGGGACACACAGGGTAAGATAAAGGAAAAAGGGAAGCTTCGGACAGATAGCGAGAACTCGACACTGCAGAAACTCGAGAGGAGTATAAAAAGAGCAGGGGTGCAGGATCAGAACAGCCACGATATTATTGGATGGTGGAGCAGGCTCGAGGGGCCGAATGGCCGACTCCTGCTCCTTACGTACTTATGTTAATTGTTGAATCATTGCCCATAGCACGCACTTTAATTGAGGTGTCTGATTCAGAATGTTCATTGTAACATGTAATGAAGATGTAACAGTGTAATATCTCCAAGTTTGCAGATGACACTAAACTGTGTGGCGGTGTGAGCTGTGAGGTGGACGCTAAGAGGCTGCAGGGTGACTTGGACAGGTTAGGCGAGTGGGCAAATGCATGGCAGATGCAGTATAATGTGGATAAATGTGACGTTATCCAGTTTGGGGGCAAAAACACTAGGGCAGAATATTATCTGAATGGCGGCAGATTAGGAAAAGGGGCGGTGCAACGAGACCTGGTTGTCATGGTTCATCAGTCATTGAAAGTTGGCATGCAGGTACAGCAGGCGATGAAGAAGGCAAATGGTAAGTTGGCATTCATAGCGAGGGGATTTGAGTATAGGAGCAGGGAGGTCTTACTGCAGTTGTGCAGGGCCTTGGTGAGGCCCCACCTGGAATATTGTGTTCAGTTTTGGTCTCCTAATCTGAGGAAGGACGTTCTTGCTATTGAGGGAGTGCAACGAAGGTTCACCAGACTGATTCCCGGGATGGCAGGACTGACATATGAGGAGAAACTGGATCAACTAGGCCTGTATTCACTGGAGTTTAGAAGGATGAAAGGGGATCACATAGAAACATTTAAAATTTGGATGGGACGGGACAGGTTCAATGCAGGAAGAATGTTCCCGATGTTGGGGAAGTCCAGAACCAGGGGACACAGTCGAAGGATAAGGGGCAAGTCGGACTGACATATGAGGAGAGACTGGATCAACTGGGTCTTTATACATTGAAATTTAGAAGGATGAGCGGCGATCACATAGAAACATTTAAAATTCTGATGGGACCGGTTAGTGCCAACTTTAGCTCAGCCGTTACGTAGTAAAACCAACTTGTGAAAAGTTTGAATTTGTCTTAATGTAGTCGCTGCCTGGTGTTTTTGTTGTCATTTTCAATCTCCTTCTTTCACACTGAAACAAATGGTAACCCGATTTGTAAATTAGGAATGCGAGATTTTTATGAGAGCATATTTAAATGCTTCACAAAAACATTCTGATCACGACAGCTAACGGTGTTCGATTCCCAGTTCGAGAAGTAATTTTGCTACCACCGTTTTTAATTAAAGTGAAGTAATTTAATTAAATTACACAGATGACCCAAAGCACTTCAGAGTGGTGTCAAAACAAATGAGTTGGTAATTAGAAATAAGGAATGTCAGAAGTTGGATTATGAGTTTCTGGGATGGAGTATAAATAACCCTCTGTGCACTGGAACTGGGAAGGGTGAATAATGAATGAGTTGTTTCCGGGTTTGAAATGCGGCTTGTATCTGCTGATATTAACCGATAGCATTGTTTAGCAGAATGAAATAAATGCTAACATGATCACTGAGGGACAGTCGAAACTTCAACAACTTAATTTTAATAATTTGTGAAACTTGAATCATTGAGGAAGATTTATTCCTTTTCTGATTTTACACACTCTGTATTTTAGGAGACTGGTTTAAAATGTTCATTGCTCACCATGGAATCAGATAAGTTTACAGCACGGAAGGAGGCCATTGTCACATGAACAATGAACATTTAAAACCAGTTTTTGTTTCAGAAATAATGTTTCCACCCGGGCTTGAACCGAACACTTTTCGTGAATGGGGCGAATGTGATGACCGCTACACTACAGAAACTAGCGACTAATGCTATGCCCAGAGAGAAATGTTCAGCAACAAGCTGAAATACTCAATCCCTCTCTCTGCAAAAAGTTCCTTTCACAACATCTCTCTGACTGGAACTGCACCAAACAAAAATATTCCTTTCAAGTGTGCAAATTATTTTCGTTTAACTTTTATTTTGCTTTCATGGTATAACATCGTTAATGAATCGATAATCTTCTTTTGCACAATGAAAGAAATGCTATCTGAAGGAAAGTCAGTCGGTCAATAATTGGTTCTGTGCTCTGCATGTTGGCAATGTCGCCAAGATGATCCAAATATCGGTGGGAAAGCAAGTTGTGAGGAGGACACAAACAATCTGCAAAGCGATATCGATAGGTTCAGTGGCTCGGCAGTAATTTGTCAGATGGAGTATAATGTGGGAAATATGAGGTTATCCACTGTGGGAGGGATAATAGTCAGGCCATCCTGACTATTCAGTGCTGTGTGTGGCCACCTGCAGGCTGATTTTGAACTTTTGTCTCCTGTCACATGAAATAAATGAGGGCAGCAGGCATATCTCTGCCTCACACCGGGGAAATAGTGAGACAGACCTTGGAGCAAGGGTCTGGTTATTGCCAAAAAGCAAAGGAAATATTAATTCTGGAAAACAAATGTCTGGACGAACAGTGACACCGACCTGATTGAAACACAAAACCTTCGGATCTATAGTCAGACACACTACGGTTGCACCACGAGGCCTTCACAGTACAGTGGAGATGTTCGTCGAAATTAAGGTTCTGCAATACAAGGGGCTTGGAAATCAGGAGAACCAGTTTCGAGGTTTGAAGTTCGAGATAAACCCATGGTGCGGAGCCAGCAGATCCCTGGCAGCCATCAGTGGCAGGAAGATGTAAGTTAAGCAGTCCTGGCTAGCTCAGTCGGTCGAGTATAAAACACTTAATTTCAAAGTTGTGAGTTCAAACCCCAAGTTGGCCGAATTATTTTCCTTAAATTTTTATGTTGCTTTCACAGGAAAACATCATTAATTAACCCATAAATTCTTTTGCACAATGAAAGAAATGCGAACTGAGGGAGAGTTGATCATTTAATCATTTGTTCTGTGCTCTGTATAAGAACACAAGAACCAGGAGCAGGAGTCGGCCATTTGGCCCTTCGAGCCTGCCTTCTTTTGCACTGAAACAAATTATAACCGTGTTTTTAAAAGAGCAGTGCGAGATATTTAGAGGACACCTTTCAATGTTTCACAAAAGCATTGTTTTCGTTACAGCCACCCAGGATCGATTCCCGGCTTGGGAAGTAACTTTGATATCACTGTTTGTAATTGAAATGGGGTCATTTTATTAAGTTCGATGGATGTCCCAAAGCACTTCAGACTGGTGTCCAAACAAATGAGCTTGTAATTAAAAACACTGAATGTCAGGAGTGGGATTTGAACCCACGCCTCCAGAAAAGAATGCGACCTGAACGCAGCGCCTTAGAACACTCGGCCATCCTGATTGTTGGATGCGACCGTTACACTGGAAAGTTTCAGACCGAGCACTTGTTCAGTGTTGCTGGAAGGCCCAGTGACCGGGATATCCTTTCCCCCGGGGTTTCCCTGAGCCTGTGCTCGGTGTAAGGGGACCTTTGGCAAGGGTCCGAGGTAGCTTACATGTGTAAGCTGCTTGCTGGCTTCAGGTGGTCTCTTACCAGTGTGCTCAATTCTTCAAACGACTTGCTTGCTGGTTTCTCGGGTGCCAGCAGGTCCTTCATTAAAGCGTATGTTTTCGAGCCACAGCTGGTCAAGAGATGGGCTAATCTCTTGTCTGCCTTATTGTCGGCTAACCAGTCTTCGGTTACAAAGCATTGATGTAGCCTTTCTATAAAGTCCTCCCAATTATTTCCAGCATTGTATTTTTCATCTGATCCGTTGGTCGCCATTCAGTGGATTCTTTAATCCCGTAACTCGTCGCCACTGTAAAGTCCTGACCCTGTAGTACAGACTCACACGAGGCACATACTGAAGTCAAGGTCACTCAGGACCTGCACCTTTATTACACAGCTCCCGAATGCCACACTTGCCTGAGACCTGTCCTTATATACCTGTCTGGGAAAGGTATCCAGTGTCTCCTGCAAATGCACCCCTGGTGGTAAGGTAAGCTTGTGGGTCCAGGTCATCTCTGGTTGCAGTCATGTATGGCATGGTAAGGTACAGGTATGTACAGTAGTGTGAGATACATGACAGTATTGGTATTCATGGTGATTACAGCAATTATTAATCGTCTCACAGACCTCAATTATTTTTATGCGATGAATTGATCGAGAATTGAAACCAGGTTAGTGCGCCAGATCTTAACCACTCGACCACCAGGGAACAGTTTCGATACATGTCGATATATTTATATATATTTATATATGAACCTGAATATCAACGGCTACCTACCTAGACCTCGTGTTGGAACGTTAGTGTGTCTAACTTTGAGTGAGAGAAATTATTCCACAGTGACACCCATTTCATCTTTTGTTCCCTTTTAAACACTAGAAACTGAGACAGGGGAGTAAATAGAGAAACCAAAGCACAGGGATATTGACAAGAGGAAGAGAGAAGGGGAAATATACTGTCCCCACCCAGAACTAATGCAGAAACCCCTCTGCTGCGCTCGGGGTGACCACCCACAGCCTGGATACAATAACGTCCCAACAGCTCATTGACTGTCGGAGTGGGACCGTGCGGAGCCTCAGAAGACAGGTCCAAAAAGCGAAGTCACTGATTCCGTCTCATGTTCTCCTCCGATCAAGAAGAGCAACACACTAAAAATGCTTCAATAGTGGTTACACCTTATCTTCCCATTTGTTAAAGAGTTGGATTTTTGGTCTAGGGGTACGATTCTTGCTTCGGGGTTATTACTTGAAATTTGCGAGAGGTCCCGGGTTCAAATCCATGACGAGCCCTCAGTTTACCCATGAATTTTGAAATTGCATCGAACTTTTGCAAAGAAGGACTTGCATTTCTTCAGCACCTTTCAGGAACTCATGACGCCCCAAAGCGCTTTACAGCCGTTGAGTTATGTTTGAAGTGTTGGAATGTGGGGAAAGATGTGCCCAAATCACCCCACACGAACCGCAACTTTTTGCGAAGGAGTTCGGTGCCTCAGGGACATGGACTTTCTATGAATGAGTTCTGCTTCTACCTGCATTCAAGCTTGAAACAGTAACTGGGCTTCCATCTCACGGGAGCAGCGTGTATCGGTAAGTGAGAGGTGACCAGGTTGATGTGCGCTGCTTTCAATCTTTGAAATTTGACCAAACAAAGAAATGGTGAATCCAACTGTCCCTGTAAGCGATAGATTGAAGGGATCGGTGCTCCAAACAGAGCTGGAACACGCGCAGTGCAGCAATAGGGTCCGCAAAATTAAATGTCAGAGTTATTAAGCAGACAAAAATTAAACATACACTTAACAACAGTACTTACACCCAAACCTTGCGAATGTTAGCCGAAGAACTCAAACACATTACAGTTCCCAGCTCGGTGTACAAATTGATCAAACATTAATCGGATTCTACACTATCTGTTCCAAATGCCACATTTTATATCTTTTCCTTACCCCTGCTACGTGACAATTTAAACTTTTAATAGTATTACCTAACACAACTGCCCAACTTCTGATGGAAGGTCATTAACCTGAAACGTTAACTCTGTTTCTCTCTCCACAAATGCTGCCTGACCTGCTCAGTGTTTCCAGCATTTACTCTTTTTATTATCCAAACTTATAATCAGAATATCACTTCCCTTGTCATCTAACTACACTCCTTCCTGATATGTAGCCTTGTCCTACAAACCAGGCTACTTTCGGATGATTCAGGCATTCATTGGAATTAGAACTTCTGAACGATAACAATTATGTGAAGTATGTAACTTTGTAATACATGCCACCAGAGGGCGCGACTGTTGGAGTCGTAATGGTCACCTGCCCACACGTACAGGGCCAGTATAAAATGTTGGCTGCCATGTTGTTCAGGCGCACTGGAGTTGTAATAAAGAATACTAAGGTCACACTAAGTTTAGCTGACAGTACTCAGCTTTGGGGAATTCTTCTATGCACAACAATTGGTGACGAGTAACAGAATTCGAACCCTTCACGCAATCATGGCTGCTGTTGGAATATTAGAGAGATCCAAAGAGGATGATGTTTGGGAAGCCTTCATCGAGCAGCTCGAACTGTACTTTGTGACCAACGAGCTGGAAGAAGACACTAACGTGGCCAAGCACAGGGCGGTTCTCCTCAATGTCTGTGGGCCTAAAATATACAGCCTCATCAAGAATCTGCTCACACCTGCAAAACCAACGGAGAAGGAATATTCAGAGTTGTGCACACTGGTTTGGGACTACCTCAAGCCGAAGGAGAGTATCCTCATGGTCAGATATCGTTTTTACACGCACCATCGCCCCGGGACCAGGACCTGGTGGATTTGTCACCGACCTGAGACACCTGCGGGACCTTGCTATTTTGGTTGTGCGTTGGGGCAAATGTTGTGGGACTTTTACGTGCTGGGCATCAGCCACGAGGTCATTCTTCGAAAGCTGCTGGCTGCTGAAACCCGAGACCTGAGCAGGGCCATCGCGATCGCCCAGGCATGCATGGTCACGGACGATAACACCAAACAGATATCTTCTCAGCATCGAATCTCACCGGCAAGTATTGTGCATAAAATGATGTTGCTAGCCTGCCGAACTGCATATGGCAGGGTCTATACGTCTGTGGCTGCAAGACCTGTGATGACTCAGAATCCGCCATCGGGGATCAATGTGAATCTATTAGCACCGTGTTGGTGCTGCGGGGTTAATCATCGGGCCTATCAATGTCGATTCAAGCACTACGTGCGCAAAGGCTGCACAACGATGGGGTACCTCCAGTGAATGAGCAAACGTGCTGTGACATACCACGTGGCAGAGGATGATCGATCCGGCACGGATCATGCAGCACAGGCAACACAACCCGAGGAACAAGGACTCCCAGGTGCCGGTGGGGATGTTGCATTTTATCAGGGAGGCTTTGAGGGTGTGCCCGAAACGTTTCCTCTGCCCACCTGGGGCTCGCTTACCGTGTCGGAGTTCTGAGTAGAGCGTTTGCTTCGGGAGTCTCGTGTTGGGCATGTGGACAATGTGGCCCGCCCAACGGAGCTGGTTGAGTGTGGTCAGTGCTTCAATGCTGGGGATGTTGGCTTGATCGAGAACACTGATGTTGGTGCGTCTGTCCTCCCAGGGGATTTGCAGGATCATGCGGAGACAGCCCTGGTGGTATTTCTCCAGTGATTTGAGATGTCTGCTGTATATAGTCCATGTCTCGGATCCATACCGCGGGGCAGTTATCACCACCGCCCTGCACACCATAAGCTTGGTGCCAGGTTTGAGGTCCTGGTCTTCAAACACTCTCCTCCTCAGGTGATCGAAGGCTGTGCTGGCACACTGGAGGCGGTGTTGGACCTCGTCTTCGATGTCTGCCCTTGCTGATAGTAGGTTCCCGAGGCGTGGAAAATGGTCCACGCTGTCGAAGGCCACACTGACAGCCTTCTTAAATATAGCACCCTCATTCTATTCTCTTGAAACAAGTTCCTGAATTCTCGGCTAGCTGTGCAGGTTAGAGCTGTGGTTTTATCCTGAGATAGATTCTATCATAGTGTTTCCGATGTGTAGTAGTTATCACATTCGCCTCACACACGAAAGGTCCCCGGTCCGAAACCGGGCGGAAATAGCTTGAAAACTTGAAAATGGGCCGAATGGCTGACTCCTGTTCCTAAATCTTAAGTTCTTCTGATCTCTTGATCTTTCACAGGAGAACAAACTCTCCTCTGAACATGCAAGAGAAAGCTCCAGAAAATATTTCCGTCCGAGGTGCTTTCACGTGTGAGGCGAACGTGTTCACCGTCACACTGCGGAAACATCTCCACTTTCAGCACCAGATTACCAAAATTAAACCCAATGAGATCGGGACAAAAGTTCCTCACATGCTCAGGGCAAAATATCTGATTGATGGTCTACAAAATAATGAACAAACTTCAGCACGAGGTCAGACGGAAATGTTAAGCGAGCAGGTGGACTGCTGAATTGCACTTTTAAGGAGTTGGTGATGAGAAAACAAATGGGTTCCGCTTAAAGTTAAGAAAAGTCACAAGTGGGATTTGAACCCACACCATCAGAGAAAAGTGCGATTTGAACACAGCACCTTAGACCGCTCGGCCATCCTGACTATGCAGTGGTGTATGCGGTCACCTGCAGGTTGATTTTGAACTTTTGTGTCCTGTCACATGAAATAAATAAGGGCAGCAGGCGTATCTCTGCCTGACACCGGGGAAACAGTGAGACAGACATTGCAGCAAGGGTCTGGTTATTGTCAAACAGCAAATGAAATATTAATTCTGGAAGAAAAATATTGAACCTAACGTGATTTGAACACGCAACCTTCTAATTTGGAATCAGACACACTACCGTTGCACCATGAGACCAACACAGTGAGCAGGAGATGTTCGTCTATATGAAGGTTCTGCAATACAAGAGGCTTTAAAATCCCCGCCCATTCCCACCAGGTATCACAAACAGCGCTCACCGGACAGTCACCGAATAGTTTGCTCGAAAACCTTTCTCTTGCTTTCACTGGAAACCATCATTAATTAACCCCTCACCTTCTTTTGCACAATCAAACAAATGCTAACTCAGGGACACTCCATACTTCAATCATTTGGCCTGTGCTTTGCATCTCAACTCGAAAACCATATCCCATTTTACTCACTGTATTTTAGCTTTCTGGTTCAAAGTCTTCAGGGATCTGGGGCAACTTTTATCAAATTTAGCAGCACCGGTTTTTCCTATCGTGCACACAAAATAAAATCAGTAGTGAAGATAAAATCCCACCGTGCGTATTTTCAGATTCAATGCTGTCGGATTTCAAATAAAGTGAAAGAATTTTACACTGAAAAGATTTGCAAGTGATACTTGCATTTGTGTCTTTAATTAAACTTTGTGGCGTCTGACGCCCGTTCATGCCACTGCTGAATAAGAAAGGAGGGTTTGACGTTGACCAGCTCATCCTTTATATTCAGTGGTTTCTCACCCTTTGATGGGCTGCAGTACAGCGGATATCACGTTGGCCTCACACGCAAAAAGTCCCCGCAGGATCCGTTTTCTCTCAGTCGAAGTTATCTATTCATTGAAGTGAAATAAAGAGCAATTAAAGAATAAGGGAGCTCTTTTACAAGGAGAATAAATAGCAAATGCTGGAAAACTCAACAGGTCAGGCAGCATTTGCCAGGAGACTAAACTCGGGATTGAACCAGGAATGTTTCCCGTGTAAAGCAAACGTGATAACCACTACACTACAGAAACATCTGATACACTAACCCCAACAGAGGGGAGGTGACCAGTGAGCTCCCTCTGTGCTGATCGGGATTGTGTGTCGGCTCACCTTGAACAACTTCTGTCCCACACCGAAAGTTCTCAATCCTTCTCCTCCGCTGCCCTTTACAGAAATGTCAGGGATCACCCAGCCACCGTGTTCACTTCCACATCCTCACAGTGGGGCCACAGAGGCTCCTACCTTTCTATCCGCGATCAGCGAACTCACCCAGTTTACCAAATTAAACCCGGAATACGTGCCCGGCAAAGAGCAGGAGAAGCCAGATAGTCTGTAAGCTCGGTCTATCACAGAAAGTATTGGTATTCATGGTGGTTACAGCAATTATTAATCGTCTCACAGACCTCAATTATTTTTTGGGGATGAATTGATTGAGGATTGAAACCAGGTTAGTCCGCCGAGTCTTAACCGCTTGACCACCAGGGAACAGTTACGATACATGTCGATATATTTATATATATTTATATATAAACCTGAATATCAACGGCTACCTACGTAGACCTCGTGCTGCTAACGGTAGTGTGTCTAACTTTGAGTGAGATAAATTGTTCCACAGTGACACCCATTTCATCTTTTGTTCCCTTTTAAACACTAGAAACTGAGACAGGTGAATAAATAGAGAAACCAATGCACAGGGTTATAGACAACAGGAAGAGAGAAGGGGAAAAATACTGTCCCCACCCAGAACTAATGCAGAAACCCCTCTGCTGTGCTCGGGGTGACCACAGCCTGGATACACTAACGTCCCAACAGCTCATTGACTGTCGGAGTGGGAACGTGCGGTGCTTCAGAAGACAGTTCGAAAAAGCAAAGTCACTGATTCCATCTCATGTACTCCTCTGATCAAGACTAGCAACACACTATAAATGTTTCCATAATGGTTACACTTTATCTCCACATTTATCAAGCAGTTGGCTCGTTGGTCTAGGGGTATGATTCTTGTTCCGGGGTTGTTGCTTGAAATTTGCGAGAGATTTCGGGTTCAAATCCCAGACGAACCTTCAGTTTACCCAAGAGTTTTGAAATTGCATCAAACTTTTGCAAAGAATGACTTGCATTTCTGCAACACCTTTCAGGAACTCATGACGCCCCAAAGCGCTATACAGCCGTTGAGTTATGTTTGAAGTGTTGCAGTGTGGGGAAAGATGTTCCCAAATCACCCCACACGAACCGCGACTTTTGCGAAGGAGCTTGGTGCAAATAATCAGGTGCCTCAGGGACTTGGACTTTCTATGAATGAGTTCTGCTTGTACCTGCGTTCAAGCGTGTAACAGTAACTGGGCTTCCATCTCACGGGAGCAGTGTGTAGCGGTTAGTGAGTAGGTGACCAGGTTGATGTGCGCCGCTTTCAATCTTTGAAATTTCACCAAACAAATATCCGGTAAATCCAACTGTCCCTTTAAGCGACGGATTGAAGGGATTGGTGTTCAAAACAGAGCTGGAACATACGCAGTGCAGGAATAGGGTCCACAACATTAAATGTCAGAGTTATTAAGCAGACAATAATTAAACATACACTTAACAGTACTTATACTCAAACCTTGCGAATGCTAGCCGAAGAACTGAAACACGTTACAGTTCCCAGCTCGGTGTACAAATTGATCAAACATTAATCGGATTCTAAACTATCTGTTCCAAATGCCACATTTTATATATTTTCCTTACCCCTGCTACGTGACAATTGAAACTTTTAATAGTATTACCTAACACAACTGCCCAACTTCAGATGGAAGGTCATTAACCTGAAACGTTAACTCTGTTTCTCTCTCCGCAGATGCTGCCTGGCCTGCTCAGTGTTTCCAGCATTTACTCTTTTTATTCTCCAAACTTATAATCAGAGTATCACTTCCCTTGTCATCTAACTACTCTCCTTCCTGATATGTAGCCTTGTCCTACAAACCAGGCTCCTTTCGGATGATTCAGGCATTCATTGGAATTATAACTTCTTAACGATAACAATTATATGAAGTATGTAACTATGTCATACTTGCCACCAGAGGGCGGGACTGTTGGAGTCCTAATGGTCACCTGCCCACACGTGCAGGGCCAGTATAAAAGGCTGGCAGCCATGTTGTTCAGGAACTCTGGAGTTGTAATAAAGAAGACTAAGATCACACTAAGTTTAGCTCACAGTACTCAGCCTTCTGGTGTTCTACTTTTCAAAACAATTGGCGACGATTAACAGAACACAAAACTTCACGCAACCATGGCTGCTGTTGGAATATTAGAGAGATTCATAGAGAGTGAAATAAATGAGGGCTGCAGGCGGATCTCTGCCTGACACCGGGGAAACAGGGAGACAGACCTTGGAGCAAAGGGATATGGATTGAGTCGGCAAAACTAGAGCCATCTGATTCAGGAGAGTCGCGGGGCGTGGAAATTCGGGAGTTTAATGACTTTGAAAGGAACATTTTTTTTTTGTACCTTTTTGTTCAGAGAAATGTTTGTGAAAGGAATTTTTTTGCAGAAAGGGATGCAGCATTTAACCTTCTGCCTTAACACTTGTTTCTGGGTGTCAGGATCACATTTCGTTTCAATGTTATTCTTCCAGAATTAATATTTCATTTGCTGTTTGACAATAACCAGACTCTTGCTCCAAGGTCTGTCTCACTCTTTCCCCGGTATCAGGCAGAGATCTGCCTGCTGCCCTGATTTATTTCATGTGACAGGACACAAAAGTTCAAAATCAACCTGCAGGTGGCCACACACAGAACAGATTAGTAATGCTGGCCGAGTGGTCTAAGATGATGTGCTCAGGTCACTATAGATAGTGTTCGAATTCTATTTCAGACATTTTTTATATTGAATCATTCGGCAGAACCCATTTGTTTTGTCACCACCAACTCCTTCAAAGTGCGATTCAGCAGTCCACCTGCTCGCTTAACATTTCCGTCTGACCTGGTGCTGAAATTTGTTCATTCTTTTGTAGAACGACAATTATGTATTTTGCCCTGAGCACGTGAGGAACTTTTCTCCCGATCTCATTGGGTTTAATTTTGTTAATCTGGTGCTGAAAGTGGAGATGTTTCCGCAGTGTAACGGTTAACACCTTCTAGTTTTTTGAGTTCATGCTCAACTTTCTCCTTGAGTGCATATGGTATGGAACGGGGCTTGTAGTAAACCAATCTAGCGTCCTTCTGTACCCTGACACTCGCCGTGAAGCCTTGGATCGGACTGTCCGTTTCGCAGAACACCTTTGGATACTTCTTGATAACCTCATCCGTTGGTGAAAATCTCGCTTCCACAGAGAAAATCTGACTACAATCCAGATTCAGTGAGCTTAATCAATTTCTTCCTTGTAAGGCAGACTTGTCTCTTTTCACTACTATTCGAGGCAAATTCTGAAATTAATCTTTATATTTCACCGATCGGTACAGTGATATGACCAACCACAGGAATTTACTCTCCCGAGTAGCCTCGCAGCTCTATCTTGGGTTTCTCCAGTTGGAAATCACGCAATTTGTCGCGGAACCGGGACTCCGGTATTACACTCACGGATGCACCCGTGTCAATTTCCATTGGTATCTTGAATCCAGCAACATCTATGTGGATTTTGATGCTTTCCGAATCACTGTCCGTTAAACTCGGGCTCCTGATGATGTGTAAGTCTAACATCTCCTCGTCCTGTTGTTGGTCTTCCATACTATGTAGTCTCTTGGTATTTCGACTCAGAGCTTTGAACGCTGGACTCATAGCTTTAACAACAGGTTTACCCTTCAGTCGGCATGCCTTCGTAAGATGCCCAGTCTTTCCGTCGAAGAAACACTCTGCCTTCACGTGTGGACAACTTTGAGCAATGTGTTGTCCCAGGCACCTACAGCATGACTTCGACGCACTGGTAGAATTTCCAGTTTCTGAGGCTTTGGGCTCCCTTGTTATACCTTCATATTCTCCGATAATGACTCCACGAGACAATGTGTCATTCTTTAACTGTAGTGACCTGAGTCCTTTATTGATAACCTTTATTGGTGGACTGACTTTAATACTAGGCCAGGCACACCTGTGCAGGTAAGCTACAAGTCTCCCACTGCAGTGCCCTCTGGTGGCACACCTTGTAATAGTACAAGCAGTAACCATGTAGAACACATGGCAGGTGTCACTGTGGAACCGTTTCTCTCACTCAAAGTTAGACGCACTAACTTGGGCGCCACGAGGTCTCGGTAGGTAGCCATTGACCTTCAGGTTCATATATAAATATATATGAATATATCGACATGCACCGTAACTGTTCCCTGGTGGTCGAGGGGTTAAGACCTGCTGCACTAACCTAGTTCGACATGTGTCGTAACTGTTCCCTGGTGGTCGAGGGGTTAAGACCCGGCGCACTAACCTGGTTTCAATCCTCGGTCAATTCATCGCATAAAAATAATTGAGGTCTGTGAGACGATTAATAATTGCTGTAATCACCATGAATACCAATACTTTCTGTGATAGACAGAGCTTGCAGACTATCTGGCTTGTCGGGCACGTGTTTGGGGTTTAATTTTGTAAACTGGGTGAGTTCGCTGATCGCGGGGAGACGGTCGGACCCTCTGTGGCCCCACTGTGAGGATGTGGAAGTGAACACGGTGGCTGGGTGATCCGTGACATTTCTGTAAAGGGCAGTAGAGGAGAAGGATTGAGAACTTTCAGTGTGGGACAGAAGTTGTTTAAGGTGAGCCAACACATTCCCGATCAGCACAGAGGGAGCTCACTGGTCAGCTCCTCGCTGTGGGGGTTTTTGTACAGAGGTTTCTGTAGTGTAGTGGTTATCACGTTTGCTTTACACGCGAAAGGTCCCTGGTTCAATCCCAGGCAGAAACATTATGTTTAAACTTGCTGTAGATGAACAATCAGAGGCAAGTTTCGTCTCCCTGCAAATGCTGCCTGACCTGCTGAGATTTCCAGCATTTGCTGTTTTTATTTGCTACTTATTCTCCTGGCAAAAGGGCTCCCTTATTCATTAATTGCTCTTTATTTCACCAATAAATAGATAACTTTGAGTGAGAGAAAACGGATCCACCGGGGACCTTTTGCGTGTGAGGCCAACGTGATATCCGCCACACTGCAGCCCATCAAAGGGCGAGAAACCACTGAATATAAAGAATGAGCTGACAAATATCAGGGGCAGTGCAGTCTGGTCAATGTCAAACCCTCCTTTCTTATTCAGCAGTGGCATGAACGGGAGTCAGACGCCACAAAGTTTAATTAAAGAAACAAATACAAGTAACACTTCCAAGTCTTTTCAGTGTAAAATTCTTTCACTTTATTTGAAATGCTACTACGTTGAATCTGAAAATACACACGGTGGGATTTTATCTTCACTACTGATTGTATTTTGTGTGCACGGTAGGAATAATCGGTGCTGATAAATTTGATAAAAGTTGCCCCAGATTCGTGGTGTATTCGGCAATGAACACTTTCAACCAGAAAGCTAAAATACAGTGCGTAAAATGGGTTAACATGCATAAGAACATAAGGTCATGAGAAATAGGAGCAGGAGTGGGCCATACGGCACCTCGAGCCTGCTCCACCATTTAATACAATCATGGCTGATCTGATAATGGACTCAGGTCCACTTCCCTGCCCGCTCCCCAAAGCACAGGCCAAATGATTGAAGTATGGAGTGTCCCTGAGTTAGCATTTGTTTGATTGTGTAAAGAAGGTGAGGGCTTAATTAATGATGGTTTCCCGTGAAAGCAAGAGAAAAGTTTTCGAACAAACCATCCGGTGACTGTCAGCTGAGCGCTGCTTTTGATACCTGGTGGGAATGGGCGGGGATTTTCAAGCCCCTTGTATTGCAGAACCTTCATATAGACGAACATCTCCAGCTCACTGCGTAGGCCTCGTGGTGCAAAGGTAGCGTGTCTGACTCTTGATCAAAACGTTGTGTGTTCAAATCACGTCGGGGACCTCATCGAAATGTATAAAATTCTGACGGGACTGGACAGTTTAGATACAGAAAGAATGTTCCCAATGTTGGGGAAGTCCAAAGCTACTGGTCACAGTCTAAGCATAATGCATAAGAAATTTAGGACCGAGATAAGGAGAAAAACTTTCACTCAGAGAGTTGTGAACCTGTGGAATTCACTACCACAGAGAGTTGTTGATGCCAATTCGTTAAATATATTCAAAATATGGCCCTCACGGATGGATCAATGGGTATGGAGAGAAAGCAAGAAAGGGCTACTGATGTGAATGAACAGTCATGATCTTATTGATTGGTGGTGCAGTCTCGAATGGCCTACTCCTGTACCTATTTTCTATGTTTCTATATTTCGTGGGACTGCCGATGATGCTGATGGTGATTCACCCGGACTGTCGGCCACTCAGAGGGAGACCGCTGTAGACAGTGTGTGAGTGAGAGTATTATTATTCACGCGAATCACTGGCCACGCCGGGGAGAGCAGCTCGCTCGCAATATCAGGACACAGGGAGTCTGATGCAGGAACATTTCTGCGTCTTCTCATTGCTTAATTAATTTCGGAATCAGTGTGAAGGTATATTTCCCTACATTCTTCAACTGCTGTCTGAACTTAGTCTGGGTCACGGCATAAATTGCCGTGTTTGTGCAGCAACTCAGCAGATGCAGCATTATTCCAACGTCCATTACATAAAAAGGTATATATACAGAATCATACCCCAAAAAGTACATCTGGGTCCATATAGAATGCACCATAAACACCGCCCACAACAGGATGAAATTGCCGGAGGTAACAAACAGTAAAATGATGGAATTCCTGCGGCTCGCCATCTCTGGGTCACTGGGACACTCCCCACTACTGGCAACCAGGAGTTGCCTGCGGGCTCTGCTGGCCAATATAATATGCCTGGCGGTGACAGTATTGAGCAGCATAATCAGAGCAAATGGGATACATGGGGTGAGAATATAATGAAGGAATATGATTGCTGCCCAGACCGGTGAATTCAGAACATCATCTGTTATATAGCAAAACCAGGGCATGTTTGCAAGTATATAGAAATGTGTCAACATAAAATACCAGAACATGTTCTTGAACCCGCTCAGCGAAGTAACGGTTGGCAGAACCACAGCCGCCGTTCTCTCGGTGCAATATTTAGTTTTCAGATTCTGGCAACAAATGGCCACAAAGCGATCAAAGGTGAAACTGATGGTGAACCAGACAGAACAGTCTGTGGCTGCGTGAAGTAAGACGGCGTGAATATTACACACGTGGAAGAACCGCACGAAATGGAACTCTTTCTAGCAAAGAATCGGAATGTGTCTCAGTATCAGGTCGAGGATAATGACCAGGAGATCCGTCACTGCCATGGCAACCAGATAGCGAGTGACACATCTGGAGAGACCGCACTTTCCACGAGGCAGGATCACAATCGTCAGGATGTTAACTGTCAGGCAGGGAAATAAACAGGTAAATTAAACATTAATTTGGGAGCAAGGAATAGACTCCAAACTAAAATAATTAACAATCATTGACAAGGTAATCACCAACTAAATACATTTATCTGCATTAAATCAGACGACCCATCCCTCAGTCAATGAGCCGCCAAATGATTATGTAACATCATCATCATAGGCAGCCCCTCGAAATCGAGAAAGACTTGCTTCCACGCTAAAAGTGAGTTATCAGGTGACTGAACAGTCCAACATGGTAATTACAGTCTCTGTCACAGATGGGACAGAGAGCGGTTGAAGAAAAGGGTGGGTGGGGAGTCTGGTTTGCCACACGCTCAATCCGCCGCCCTCGCTTGGTTTCTACATGTTCTCGGCGACGACTCGAGGTGATCAGCGCCCTTCCGCATGCACTTTCTGCACTTCGGGTGGTCTTTGGCTCGGAACTACCATGTGTCGGTGGGGATGTTGAATTTTAATATGAAGGCTTTGTGGGTGTCCTTGAAACGAGCATTTAAAGGATTTGGACACAAATGGAAGAGATTAATTGTTGTCGCTTTTCACCTGTTGGTTTCCACTTGTGCAGAGAATATTAGACGAGAAAATATGAAAGTTTGTTCATATTCTAAGTACCTAAGTTACAATCAACCGGGGTTGTTTATCCTGAAATACAACTATTTTTGCTGGAAACTATATATGAATTGCTCCCTCATTATAGAAACATAGAAAATATAGAAAATAGTTGCAGGAGTAGGCCATTCGGCCCTTCGAGCCTGCACCGCCATTCAATGAGTTCATGGCTGAACATGCAACTTCAGTACCCCATTCCTGCTTTCTCGCCATACCCCTTGATCCCCCTGGTAGTAAGTACTGTATCTAACTCATTTTTGAATATATTTAGTGAATTGGCCTCAACACATTTCTTTGGTAGAGAATTTCACAGGTTCACCACTCTCCGGGTGAATAAGTTTCTCCTCATCTCAGTCCTAAATGGCTTACTCCTGATCCTTAGACTGTGACTCCTGGTTCTGGACTTTCCCAACATTGGAAACATTGTTCCTGCATCTAACCTGTTTAATCCTGTCAGAATGTTATACGTTTAGGTGAGATCCCATCTCATTCTTCTGAACTCCAGTGAATACAAGCCCAGTTGATCCAGTCTTTCTTGATATGTCAGTTCCGCCATCCCGGGAATCAGTTTGGTAAACCTTCGCTGCACTGCCTCAATAGCAAGAATGTCCTTCCTCAAGTTAGGAGACCAAAACTGTACACAATTCTCCAGGTGTGGCCTCACCAAGGCCCTGGACAACTGCAGCAATACCTCCCTGCCCCTGTACTCAAATTCCCTCGCTATTAAGGACAACTTGCCATTTGCTTTCTTAACCGCCTGCTGTACCTGCATTCCAACCTTCAATGACTGATGTACCATGACACCCAGGTCTCGTTGCAGCTCCCCTTTTCCTCATCTGTCACCATTCAGATAATAGTCTGTCTCTCTGTTTTTACCACCAAAGTGGATAACCTCACATTTATCCACATTATACTTCATCTGACATGCATTTGCCCACTCGCCTAACCTATCCAAGTTACTCTGCAGCCTCATTGCATCCTCCTCGCAGCTCACACTGGCACACAACTTAGTGTCATCCGCAAATTTGGAGATTCTACGTTTAATCCCCTCGTCCAAATCATTAATGTACAATGTAAACAGCTTGGGCCCCAGCACAGAACCTTGCGGTACCCCACTAGTCACTGCCTGCCATTCTGAAAAGTACCCATTTACTCCAACACTTTTCTTCTTGTCTGACAGACAGTTCTCAATCCATGTCAGCACATAACCCCAATCCCATGTGCTTTAACTTTGCACATTAATCTCTTGTGTGGGACCTTGTCGAAAGCCTTCTGAAAGTCCAAATATACCACATCAACTGGTTCTCCCTTGTCCACTCTACTGGAAACATCCTCAAAAAATTCCAGAAGATTTGTCAAGCATGATTTCCCTTTCACAAATCCATGCTGACTTGGACCTATCATGCCACCTCTTTCCATATGCGCTGCTATGATATAAATGTGCAATAAAACCGATAACTGTAATGATATTACACTTTTACCATTGAAGAACTGAATTAAATCTGGTTGCCGGTGTTGATGATGGACTTCAGTCCCTCCGGCAGCCACCTCTCGTAGAAGGCCGCGAACGTTCCGGTGGACACCGCGTGCTCTATCTCCAGGGACACCTTGGCTTGAATATATCCGCGGAAGAGAGGGAGGCAGCCGGGCTGAACGATCCTCTCGACCGCCCGCTGCCTGCACCAGCTGATTGTCCACTTGGCCATGCCCCGGAGCAGTCCGACGAGAAGGCCTTCTGACATCCCGCTCCCCCTCCGCACGAGGGGCCCAAAGATCAGAAGTGTACAGCCGGAGGCAACATATATATCCTCTCTGTTTCTCGCTGAGAGACCTACTGAACTGTGACAGATCGGCATGGGACCAAATTGCTAATTCAAAATAAAGATTGGAAATAAATGAATGAAATCTGGCTGAACGAACATTTTGTTTGTGAATGTTAATGACGCTTGTAATCCTGTTCCACCCATCAGAAGCACTGCCATTAATGCAGAACTTGAGATGGTGACAAAGGAGACACTGACTGGAACTAAATGATCAGCGGATATTTACCCGCCTATAACATAGCGTGGACAGAACAGAGCGAGCAGAGTTTCGCTTCCTCTGTTCAACTCCAAGTGAGAACAAAAGACGAGAAATTGGCTGATAAAAGGAAGGAATAAAATAATAAAAAATGTATATGATTTCTGAATTATTGCATCACAGAAAATAACGGTAAAACATTCACAATAAATAAATATTCATGAACCTCAGGATCTCTGAGATGATTCCAGTGATGCGATGATGCGACTTCCCAGATAGGGCTCCCACCTCGCTCCAGGGGTTCACACCAACATCTGCCTTGATTACACTGCTCCCTCCCACAGTCTAGATATTTAATGACCAGGTTCGCCTACATTACACTGCTCCCACCTCTGACGAGAAATTTCATTCCCAGGTTCGCCTAACTTCCAGTGCTCTCACGTCAGTCCAGGGATTTCATTCCGAGAGCCAAAAACATTACTCCGCTCCCGCCTCTGTGATTGGGCCTGACTCTTTGGAATGAACATATGATCTTGGCCACAACTCCCCTTCCGTGCCCACTCCCTTAACTCTCTTCTCGTTTAAAACTCAGTCTATCTCCAGTGAATAAGATTCAATGAAGCTGCCTCCACAGCTTTCTTTCGAAGAGAATTCAAAAGATTCACGCCCCCCTGAGAGAATAAATTGCTTCTTATTTGTGATATAAATGGGCGATTCCTTATTCTGAACCTATGTCCACTGGTGGAATTCTGCATTAGGATGGAGAATGAAACAGTTAATTCAGAGACCATGGTCCAGAACTTAAAGAAGGGTAACTTTGAAGGTATGAGGCGTGAATTGGATGGGATGGATTGGCGAATGATACTGAAGGGGTTTACTGTGGATGGGCAATGGCAGACATTTAGAGACCGCATGGATGAAGTACAACAATTGTACATTCCTGTCTGGCATAAAAATAAAAAAGGGAAGGTGGCTCAACCGTGGCTATCAAGGGAAATCAGGGATAGTATTAAAGCCAAGGAAGTGGCATACAAATTGGCCAGAAATTGCAGCGAACCTGGGGACTGGGAGAAATTTAGAACTCAGCAGAGGAGGACAAAGGGTTTGATTAGGGCAGGGACAATGGAGTATGAGAAGAAGCTTGCAGGGAACATTAAGACGGATTGCAAAACTTTCTATAGATATGTAAAGAGAAAAAGGTTAGTAAAGACAAACGTAGGTCCTCTGCAGGCAGAATCAGGGGAAGTCATAACGGGGAACAAAGAAATGGCGGACCAATTGAACAAGTACTTTGGTTCGGTATTCACGAAGGAGGACACAAACAACCTTCCGGTTATAAAAGGGGTCGGGGGGACTTGTAAGGAGGAGGAACTGGGGGAAATCCTTATTAGCCGGGAAATTGTGTTGGGAAAATTGATGGGATTGAAGGCCGATAAATCCCCAGGGCCTGATGGACTGCATCCCAGAGTACTTAAGGAGGTGGCCTTGGAAATAGTGGATGCATTGACAGTCATTTTCCAACATTCCATTGACTCTGGATCAGTTCCTATAGAGTGGAGGGTAGCCAATGTAACCCCACTTTTTAAAAAAGGAGGGAGAGAGAAAACAGGGAATTATAGGCCGGTCAGCCTGACATCGGTAGTGGGTAAAATGATGGAATCAATTATTAAGGATGTCATAGCAGTGCATTTGGAAAGAGGTGACATGATAGGTCCAAGTCAGCATGGATTTGTGAAAGGGAAATCATGCTTGACAAATCTTCTGGAATTTTTTGAGGATGTTACCAGTAAAGTGGACAAGGGAGAATCAGTTGATGTGGTATATTTGGACTTTCAGAAGGTGTTCGACAAGGTCCCATACAAGAGATTGATGTGCAAAGTTAGAGCACATGGTATTGGGGGTAGTGTGCTGACATGGATTGAGAACTGGTTGTCAGACAGGAAGCAAAGTGTAGAAGTAAATGGGTACTTTTCAGAATGGCAGGCAGTGACTAGAGGGGTACCGCAAGGTTCTGTCCTGGGGTCCCAGCTGTTTACACTGTACATTAATGATTTAGATGAGGGGATTAAATGTAGTATCTCCAAATTTGCGGATGACACTAAGTTGGGTGGCAGTGTGAGCTGCGAGGAGGATGCAATGAGGCTGCAGAGTGATTTGGATAGGTTAGGTGAGTGGGCAAATGCATGGCAGATGAAGTATTATGTGGATAAATGTGAGGTTATCCACTTTGGTGGTAAAAACAGAGAGACAGACTATTATCTGAATGGTGACCGATTAGAAAAAGAGACCTGGGTGTCGTGTTACATCAATCATTGAAGGTTGGCATGCAGGTACTGCAGGCGGTTAAGAAAGCAAATTGCATGTTGGCCTTCATAGCAAGGGGATTTGAGTATAGAGGCAGGGAGGTGTTGCTACATTTGTACAGGGCATTGGTGAGGCCACACCTGGAGTATTGTGTACAGTTTTGGTCTCCTAACCTGAGGAAAGACATTCTTGCTATTGAGGGAGTGCAGCGAAGGTTCACCAGACTGATTCCCGGGATGGCGGGACTGACCTATCAAGACAGACTGGATCAACTGGACTTGTATTCACTGGAGTTCAGAAGAATGAGAGGGGACCTCATAGAAACATTTAAAATTCTGACGGGGTTAGACAGGTTCGATGCAGGAAGAATGTTCCCAATGTTGGGGAAGTCCAGAACCAGAGGTCACAGTCTAAGGATAAGGGGTAAGCCATTTAGGACCGAGATGCGGAGGAACTTCTTCACCCAGAGAGTGGTGAACCTGTGGAATTCTCGACCACAGAAAGTTGTTGAGGCCAATTCACGAAATATATTCAAAAAGGAGTTAGATGAGGTCCTTACTACTAGGGGGATCAAGGGGTATGGCGAGAAAGCAGGAATGGGGTACTGAAGTTGAATGTTCAGCCATGAACTCATTGAATGGCGGTGCAGGCTGGAAGGGCCGAATGGCCTACTCCTGCACATATTTTCTATGTTTCTATGTTCTAGATTTCTCCCACTGGAGGAAACATCATCTCTGCGTCTACCCCATCAAGCCCCTGCAGAATCTTACACATTTCAATAAGATCACCTCGTAGTTTTCTGAACTCCAATGTATACACACCCATCCTGCTCAATCTTTATTCTTATGACAACATTTTCATCCCAGTAATCAACATCGTGAACCTTCTCTGAACTGCCTCCAATGCAAGTAAATCCTTCCTTAACTAAAGTGACCAAAACTGTACACAATACTTCATCTGTAGTCTTATCGACAACCTGTACAGTTCTAGCAGGATTTCTATATTCTGTCCCACTTGAAATAAAGCAAGATATTCTGCTGCCTTTTCTAATTGCTAGCTGTACCTCCATACTAACCTTCTGTGTTTTATGTGCAAGAACCCCCAGATCAATCGGGACCACAGCAATTTGGTATCTCTCCCCATTTGATGATAATTTGCTGATTTATTTTTCATAACAAAGAAGATAGCGTCACATTTTCCACATTATACCACATCTGCCATTGTTGTGGCCCACCCACGAATACTATCTATATGCCTTTGCAGATTTTTTACGTCCTCCGCACAACATGCTTTCACACTTATCTTTGTCTTTTCAGTGCTTCGATGCTGGTACACCTGCACAGTTCCATTGGGCGGGCCACATCTTCCGGATGCCTGACACAAGACTCGCAAGCAAGCGCTCTACTCGGAACTCCTACAGAGTAAGCGAGCCCCAGTTGGGCAGAGGAAACCTTTGAATGAAACGATCAAAGCCTCCTTGATAAACTGCAACATCCCGACCGACAGCTGGAAGTCCCTGGCCCAAAACTGCCTGAAGTGGAGGAAGTGCATCCAGGAGGGCACTGAGCACCTCGAGTCTCGTCGCCGAGAGCAAGCAGAGACCAAGCGCAGGAGTAAGAAGGAGCATGCGGCAAACGAGTCCCACCACCCTTTCCTTCAACCACTGTTTGTATCACATGTGACAGAGACTGTAATTCCCGTATTGCACTGTTCAGTTACATAAGAACTCATTTTAGAGGAAGCAAGCCTTCCTCTATTTAAAGTGATTGTCTACGATGATGACGTTGCATCATCAGCAAAGATTTAACATTTAATATAGACTTTAAAATTATGATGGGTTTTGATAGAGCGAGTATGTCGAAAATTTTTCCAGTTGCACAATGGTGCATAACCAGAGGAGACAGGTTTAAGGTAATTGACAAAAGAACCACAGGAGAGATGGGAAGAGTGTTCTTTATGCCGTGAGCTGTTACGATCTGGAATGCGATTTGTGAGTACACGCTGGAAGTAGATTCAATCGTTATTTTCGAAAGGGAAATGCTTTATTCATGGAAGGGGATATATTTACATTCTTCTGGCTAAAGAGTTGGGCTTCTGAGATAGTTCGATCCAAGAGATGGCATGGACACGATGGACCGAGCGGCCTCTTTCTTTGCTGTATCAATCTAGCAGTCGATGAGCAAGAGACAGAGAGAGTGAAATGTGGAGAGACAGCGTGAAACTGACAGAGAGACAGAGAGAAAGTGAGAAATTCACAAAGTGCCAGAATGAATGAGAAAAAGAGAATAGAGACAGTATGACTGGAGGACGGATAGAGGGAAGTAAATTAACATTTATTGGACAATTGGATAAATACTTGAAGGGGAAAAAATTGCTGGACTATGGGAATAGAGCAGGGGAATGGGACTAATTGGAGGGGGTGAGACCATGGTGGGATTTGAACACATGGATGAGAATAATAAAAATGAGGTATTACTTAATCGGGAGCAAATGTTAAAGAGCAGATTGTTGATGGGTGAACAGGCCTTAGTGGAGTTAGGTTATGATCAGCAACTTGTTTCGGTGAGCTCTAACTTATAGTGGACTGTAACAGCGAGGTGGGCAAGGAAAGCATTTCAATGGTTGATTCTTGTTTCACAAAGTCACTGGGTTATTGAGGCGAAGGAATGAGGTGACCAGTATTATGGAGATGATAGTGGGCACGACCAGTGATTCAGAGGAGAGGAGTTCAGAACTGAACTCAGGGAAAAAACAGAATGCCGAATTTGTGAACAATCTCGTTCAGCCTCAGGCATTAGCCACAGAGGGGACTGAGTCAGTAGATATCCAATGTGACGAAGCCTTCCAAAGAATTAAGTGACATACTCAGTAATACAGTGAAATATAGAGTAGAGTTATAATTGTTGGATATAGAGACTTACCAGGAACACCAACTACAGGAAAGATTGTGGAATAAATTAAAATATCACTCGTACAATTAACAACGTATGCATATTTAATTGCTGTATGAAGAGATTTCCCAGGAACAACAACTGCATGAAAGATGAGAAAGCAATTTACAAATCTTGTAATACAGCGAAATTTGGTTGCAGAGTTAATAGTTGGATACAGAGACTACCAGGAACAACAAATGCAGCAAGGAGGGGAGAGTAAAATATAAGGTCAGTAATACATTGAACCATGATTACTGGAATAATTAGATAGACTTACCAGTAAAACCAACACCAGCAAGGAAGGGAAAGTAAATGTATTGAATAATACGAAATGCATAACGGATTCGCAATAACAATGATAATTCTTCGTAATGTGCAACAAGAAAGTTAAAATACAAGATGAAACTCCTGCCATTTGTTGTAACATTCCAATCCATTTTTTTGAGATTCTGATACATTGTTATATCATTCCAATCTACTGTTCTCAGATTCCGACTCCATCTAAGTGGAGCAGTGCGATGATCGCTGTTAGTGCCAGAGGTGATGTATTCACTGTGACTGTGGGGTAACACTTTTAAAGGAGTGCCTTATCAATATGAGCGAGAATCACTCCATTGACACAATTCGGTAAATAGAGACTTTTATTAATTACAGTCACTGAACAAATAACTTCTGTAAACCCGTGAAGACTGATATTAATTACAGTCCCTGAACAAACATTTTCAATTAACCCCTTTCAATCCAACACTTTATGTACCACAATAAAGTAGATATCCTGGAGTAGTTTTGATTACCTGGATGGGTAAGAGAGGAATGTTCCCAGATACTTTTCCCGAAATTGACCTGGATTTTAAACTGGTTTTTGCCTCTCCCGGGATATCACATTGCTCCGGTTGGGTTGGAGTGTATACTGTTTCAGTGTATGGTGTGTCTCAGTTGTGTGGGGCAGTCTGCTTGTGCTTGGTGCTCTTTACTTTTCCCCATTGTTAATGGTTCAAAGGATTACATGTAAGCTTCAGGGCTACTGACCGATGGCCTGAGTCTTTGTCGGCCGGCGTGGATATGATGAGCTGGAAATGACCTCCTGTGTTGTAAATTTCTATGTTTCTATATAACTGGTCCGAATGGGATTTATGAGTGTTGCTGAGTGAAGGAATGATGGAAATAGCTCAGGCCAAAATCTTTAATCCTCCCTGGATATGTCAGTGGTGACAGAGGACTGCAGGTTCGCAAATGGTACACGCTGTTCAAAAAAGGAGAGAGGGATAAAACCTGCAGCTGCAGGCCAGTCAGACTAACGTCTGTGGTGGGGAAACTTCTAGAGGCCATAATCCGGTATGAAATTATCTGTCACTTGGAAAAACATGGATTAATAAATGACAACCAGCACAAATTGTGTTAATGTCGAAGTGTGTCAGAAAAACCTGATTGAGTTCTTTGATGTAATAACCTTAAAGTTTGATGAGCGTAGTGCAGCTGATGTTGTATATATCGACTTTCAAAAGGCGTTTGATAAAATGTCACTTCATCGACTTGATAGGGAAACTGAACCTCATGGAATTAAAGGTACAGTGGCTGTGTGGAGACAACATTGGATCCGGAACAAATAACTGAGAGTGGTGGTGAAAAGTTGGCGTTCAGACAGAAGGGAAGTATAGAGTGGTGAAACCCAGGGTTCTATATTAGTGCCAGTGCTCTTTCTGATAGAGATTAATAGCCAGGACCTGAGTCTAAAGGCATAATTTCAAATTTGCAGATGTCACGAAACTCAGAAATGTAGTTAGCAGTAGGGAGCATAGCAGACATCAGGAGCACAGCGATAGCCTGCTTAAATGGGAAGACGAAGACAGGCAAAATTAAACATGTGTGAAGTGATACATTTTTGTGAAGGAACATGACAAGAGGCAATATAAGTTAAACAATACATTTTTTAAATGGCGTGCGGGTGCAGAGACACCTGGGAGTCGATGTGCACAAATCTTTGAAGTTGGCAGGGCAAGTTAATAAAACTGTGAAAAACGGAGAAAGAATCTTTGACTTTATGAATCATCGGGTATGGCAGCAAAGTGATTGTGCGACTGTACTAATGTCAGTGTCTCTCTCTCTCTCTCTCTCTCTGTCAGTGACTCTCTTTCTCTGTCAGTGTCTCTCTCTCTCTCTCTCTCTCTGTCAGTGTCTCTCTCTCTCTCTCTGTCAGTGTCTCTCTCTCTCTGTCAGTGTCTCTCTCTCTGTAATTCTCTCTCTCTCTCTGTCAGTGTCTCTCTCTCTCTCTCTGTCAGTGTCTCTCTCTCTGTCAGTGACTCTCTCTCTCTCTCTCTGTCAGTCTCTCTCTCTCTCTCTGTCAGTGTCCCTCTCTCTCTCTCTGTCAGTGTCACTCTCTCTCTCTCTCTCTGTCAGTCTCTCTCTCTATCTCTGTCAGTGTCTCTCTCTCGCTCTCTCTGTCAGTGTCTCTCTCCCTCTCTCTGTCAGTGTCTCTCTCTCTCTGTCAGTGTCTCTCTCTCTCTCTCTCTATGTCAGTGTCTCTCTCTCTCTGTCAGTATCTCTCTCCCTCACTCTGTCAGTGTCTCTCTCTCTCTGTCAGTGACTCTCTCCCTCTCTCTGTCAGTGACTCTCTCTCTCTGTCAGTGTCTCTCTCTCTCTGTCAGTGTCTCTCTCTCTCGCTCTGTGAGTGTCTCTCTCTCTCTGTCATTGTCTCTCTCTCTCTGTCAGTGTCTCTCACTCTCTCTCTCTCTGTCAATGTCTCTCTCTCTCTGTCAGTGTCTCTCTCCCTCTCTCTGTCAGTGTCTCTCTCTCTCTCTCTGTCAGTGTCTCTCTCACTCTGTCAGTGTCTCTCTCTCTCTCTCTGTCAGTGTCTCTCTCCCTCTCTCTGTCAGTGTCTCTCTCTCTCTGTCAGTGTCTCTCTCCCTCTCTCTGTCAGTGTCTCTCTCTCTCTCTGTCATTGTCTCTCTCTCTCTCTCCCTATGTCAGTGTCTCTCTCTCTCTGTCAGTGTCTCTCTATCTCTGTCAGTGACTCTCTCTCTCTGTCAGTGTCTCTCTCTCTCTGTCAGTGTCTCTCTCTCTCTCTCTGTCAGTGTCTCATTCTCTCTGTCAGTGTCTCTCTATCTCTTTCTCTGTCAGTGTCTCTCTCCCTCTCTCTGCCAGTGTCTCTCTCTCTCTGTCATTGTCTCTGTCTCTCTGCCAGTGTCTCTCTCTCTCTCTCTGTCAGTGTCTCTCTCTTTCTGTCAGTGTCTCTCTCTCTAACTCAATGTCAGTGTCTCTCTCTCTCTGTCAGTGTCTCTCTCTCTCTGTCAGTGTCTCTCTCTCTCTCTATGTCAGTGTCTCTCTCTCTCTGTCAGTGACTCTCTCCCTCTCTCTGTCAGTGACTCTCCCTCTCTGTCAGTGTCTCTCTCTCTCTGTCAGTGTCTCTCTCTCTCTCTCTGTGAGTGTCTCTCTCTCTGTGTCATTGTCTCTCTCTCTCTGTCAGTGTCTCTCTCTCTCTCTCTCTCTCTCTGTCAGTGTCTCTCTCTCTCTGTCAGTGTCTCTCTCTCTCTCTCTGTCAGTGTCCCTCTCTCTCTGTCAGCGTCTCGCTCTCTCTCTCTGTCAGTCTCTCTCTCTCTCCCTGTCAGTGTCTCTCTCCCTCTCTCTGTCAGTCTCTCTCTCGCTCTCTCTCTGTCAGTGTCTGTCTCTCTCTCTGTCAGTGTCTCTCTCTCTCTCTCTCTCTCTGTCAGTGTCTCTCTCTCTCTGTCAGCGTCACTCTCTCTCTGTCAGTGTCTCTCTCTCTCTGTCAGTGTCTCTCTCTCTCTGTCAGTGTCTCTCTCTCTCTCTCTCTCTCTGGCAGTGTCTCTCTCTCTCTCTGTGTCAGTGTCTCTCTCTCTCTCTCTCTGTCAGTTTCTCTCTCTCTCTGTCAGAGTCACTCTCTCTCTCTCTGTCAGTCTCTCTCTCTCTCTCTCTGTCAGTGTCTCTCTCTCTCTGTCAGTGTCTCTCTCTCTCTCTCTGTCTGTGACTCTCTCTGTCTCTGTCAGTGTCACTCTCCCTCTCTCTGTGTCTGTCAGTGTCTCTCTCTCTCTCTCTGTCAGTGTCTCTCTCTCTCTCTCTGTCAGTGTCTCTCTCTCTCTCTGTCAGTGTCTCTCTCTCTCTCTGCCAGTGTCTCTCTCTCTCTGTCAGTGTCTCTCTCTCTGTCAGTGTCTCTCTCTCTCTCTCTGTCAGTGTCTCTCTCTGTCTGTCAGCGTCTCTCTCTCTCTCTCTGTCAGTGTCTCTCTCTCTCTCTCTCTTTCTCTGTCAGTGTCTCTCACTCTCTGTCAGTGTCTCTCTCTCTGTCTGTCAGTGTCTCTCTCTCTCTCTCTGTCAGTGTCTCTCTCTCTCTCTCTGTCAGTGTCTCTCTCTCTCTCTCTGTCAGTGACTCTCTCTCTCTGTCAGTGTCTCTCTCTCTCTCTCTCTCTCTGTCAGTGTCTCTCTCTCTCTCTCTCTGTCAGTGTCTCTCTCTCTCTGTCAGTGTCTCTCTCTCTCTCTCTGTAAGTGTCTCTCTCTCTGTAATTGTACATCTCTCTCTGTCAGTGTCTCTCTCTCTCTCTCTCTCTCTGTCAGTGTCTCTCTCTCTCTCTGTCAGTGTCACTCTCTCTCTCTCAATAAGTGTCTCTCTCTCTCTCTGTCAGTGTCTCTCTCTCTGTAATTGTCTCTCTCTCTCTGTCAGTGTCTTTCTCTCTCTCTCTTTGTCAGTGTCTCCCTCTCTGTCAGTGTCTCTCTCTCTCTCTCTCTGTCAGTCTCTCTCTCTCTCTCTGTCAGTGTCCCTCTCTCTCCCTGTCAGTGTCTCTCTCTCGCTCTCTCTGTCAGTGTCTCACTCCCTCTCTCTGTCATTGTCTCTCTCTCTCTGTCAGTGTCCCTTTCTCTCTGTCAGTGTCTCTCTCTCTCTCTCTCTATGTCAGTGTCTCTCTCTCTCTGTCAGTGTCTCTCTTCCTCTCTCTGTCAGTGTCTCTCTCTCTCTGTCACTGTCTCTCTCTCAATCTCTCTGTCAGTGTCTCTCTCCCTCTCTCTGTCAGTGTCTCTCTCACTCTGTCAGTGTCTCTCTCTCTCTCTCTGTCAGTGTCTCTCTCCCTCTCTCTGTCAGTGTCTCTCTCTCTCTGTCAGTGTCTCTCTCCCTCTCTCTGTCAGTGTCTCTCTCTCTCTGTCATTGTCTCTCTCTCTCTCTCCCTATGTCAGTGTCTCTCTCTCTCTGTCAGTGTCTCTCTCACTCTGTCAGTGACTCTCTCTCTCTGTCAGTGTCTCTCTCTCTCTGTCAGTGTCTCTCTCTCTCTCTAATTCAGTGTCTCTCTCTCTCTGTCATTGTCTCTCTCTCTCTGTCAGTGTCTCTCTCTCTCTGACAGTCTCTCTCTCTCTCTCTCTCTCTCTGTCAGTGTCTCTCTCCCTCTCTCTGTCAGTGCCTCTCTCTCTCTCTCTGTCAGTCTCTCTCTCTCTCTCTCTGTCAGTGTCTCTCTCCCTCTCTCTGTCAGTCTCTCTCTCTCTCTCTCTGTCAGTGTCTGTCTCTCTCTCTGTCAGTATCTCCCTCTCTCTCTCTCTGTCAGTGTCTCTCTCTCTCTGTCTGTCAGTCTCTCTCTCTCTCTCTGTCAGTGTCTCTCTCTCTCTCTCTCTCTGTCAGTGTCTGTCTCTCTGTCAGTGTCTCTCTCTCTCTCTCTGTCAGTGTCTCTCTCTCTCTCTGTCAGTGTCTCTCTCTCTCTGTCAGTGTCTCTCTCTCTCTCTCTCTCTGTCAATGTCTCTCTCTCTCTGTCAGTGTCTCTCTCTCTCTGTCAGTGTCTCTCTCTCTCTCTCTCTGTCAGTGTCTCTCTCTCTCTGTCATTGTCTCTCTCTCTCTCTCCCTATGTCAGTGTCTCTCTCTCTCTGTCAGTGTCTCTCTCACTCTGTCAGTGACTCTCTCTCTCTGTCAGTGTCTCTCTCTCTCTGTCAGTGTCTCTCTCTCTCTCTAATTCAGTGTCTCTCTCTCTCTGTCATTGTCTCTCTCTCTCTGTCAGTGTCTCTCTCTCTCTGACAGTCTCTCTCTCTCTCTCTCTCTCTTTCTGTCAGTGTCTCTCTCCCTCTCTCTGTCAGTGCCTCTCTCTCTCTCTCTGTCAGTCTCTCTCTCTCTCTCTCTGTCAGTGTCTCTCTCCCTCTCTCTGTCAGTCTCTCTCTCTCTCTCTCTGTCAGTGTCTGTCTCTCTCTCTGTCAGTATCTCCCTCTCTCTCTCTCTGTCAGTGTCTCTCTCTCTCTGTCTGTCAGTCTCTCTCTCTCTCTCTGTCAGTGTCTCTCTCTCTCTCTCTCTCTCTGTCAGTGTCTGTCTCTCTGTCAGTGTCTCTCTCTCTCTCTCTGTCAGTGTCTCTCTCTCTCTCTGTCAGTGTCTCTCTCTCTCTGTCAGTGTCTCTCTCTCTCTCTCTCTCTGTCAATGTCTCTCTCTCTCTGTCAGTGTCTCTCTCTCTCTGTCAGTGTCTCTCTCTCTCTCTCTCTGTCAGTGTCTCTCTCTCTCTCTCTCTTTCTCTGTCAGTGTCTCTCTCTCTCTGTCAGTGTCTCTCTCTCTCTCTCTCTGTCAGTGTCTCCCTCTCTCTCTCTGTCAGTGTCTCTCTCTCTCTCTCTGTCAGTGTCTCTCTCTCTCTCTCTGTCAGTGACTCTCTCTCTCTGTCAGTGTCTCTCTCTCTCTCTCTCTCTCTCTGTCAGTGTCTCTCTCTCTCTCTCTCTGTCACTGTCTCTCTCTCTCTGTCAGTGTCTCTCTCTCTCTCTCTGTAAGTGTCTCTCTCTCTGTAATTGTCCATCTCTCTCTGTCAGTGTCTCTCTCTCTCTCTGTCAGTGTCTCTCTCTCTCTCTGTCAGTGTCACTCTCTCTCTCTCAATCAGTGTCTCTCTCTCTCTCTGTCAGTGTCCCTCTCTCTCCCTGTCAGTGTCTCTCTCTCGCTGCTCTGTCAGTGTCTCTCTCCCTCTCTCTGTCAGTGTCACTCTCTCTCTCTGTCAGTGTCTCTCTCTCTCTCTCAGTGTCTCTCTCTCTCTCTCTCTATGTCAGTGTCTCTCTCTCTCTGTCAGTGTCTCTCTCCCTCTCTCTGTCAGTGTCTCTCTCTCTCTGTCAGTGTCTCTCTCTCTCTCTCTCTGTCAGTGTCTCTCTCCCTCTCTCTGTCAGTGTCTCTCTCACTCTGTCGGTGTCTCTCTCTCTCTCTCTCTCTGTCAGTGTCTCTCTCCCTCTCTCTGCCAGTGTCTCTCTCTCTCTGTCAGTGTCTCTCTCCCTCTCTCTGTCAGTGTCTCTCTCTCTCTGTCATTGTCGCTCTCTCTCTCTCCCTATGTCAGTGTCTCTCTCTCTCTGTCAGTGTCTCTCTCTCTCTGTCAGTGACTCTCTCTCTCTGTCAGTGTCTCTCTCTCTCTGTCAGTGTCTCTCTCTCTCTCTGTCAGTGTCTCTCTCTCTCTGTCATTGTCTCTCTCTCTCTGTCAGTGTCTCTCTCTCTCTGTCAGTGTCTCTCTATCTCTCTCTGTCAGTGTCTCTCTCTCTCTGTCAGTGTCTCTCTCCCTCTCTCTGTCAGTGCCTCTCTCTCTCTCTGTCAGTCTCTCTCTCTCTCTCTGTCAGTGTCTCTCTCCCTCTCTCTGTCAGTCTCTCTCTCTCTCTCTCTGTCAGTGTCTGTCTCTCTCTCTGTCAGTATCTCTATCTCTCTCTCTCTCTCTCTCACTGTCAGTGTCTCTCTCTCTCTGTCAGCGTCTCTCTCTCTCTCTCTCTCTGTCAGTGTCTCTCTCTCTCTGTCAGTCTCTCTCTCTCTCTCTGTCAGTGTCTCTCTCTCTCTCTCTCTCTGTCAGTCTCTCTCTCTCTCTCTCTGTCAGTGTCTCTCTCTCTCTCTCTCTCTGTCAGTGTCTGTCTCTCTGTCAGTGTCTCTCTCTCTCTCTCTGTCAGTGTCTCTCTCTCTCTGTCAATGTCTCTCTCTCTCTGTCAGTGTCTCTCTCTCTCTGTCAGTGTCTCTCTCTCTCTCTCTCTCTCTGTCAGTGTCTCCCGCTCTCTGTCAGTGTCTCTCTCTCTCTCTCTCTCTCTCTGTCAGTGTCTCTCTCTCTCGCTGTCAGTGTCTCTCTCTCTCTCTGTCTGTCAGTCTCTCTCTCTCTCTCTGTGTCAGTGTCTCTCTCTCTCTCTCTCTCTGTCAGTGTCTCTCTCCCTCTCTCTGTCAGTGTCTCTCTCTCTGTCAGTGTCTCTCTCTCTCTGTCAGTGTCTCTCTCACTCTCTCTCTCTCTGTCAGTGTCTCTCTCTCTCTCTCTCTCTCTGTCAGTGTCTCTCTCTCTCTCTCTCTCTCTGTCATTGTCTCTCTCTCTCTGTCAGTGTCTCTCTTCTCTGTTAGTGTCTCTCTCTCTCTCTTTCTCTGTCAGTGCCTCTCTTTCTGTGTCATTGTCTCTCTCTCTCTGTCAGTGTCTCTCTCTCTCTCTCTCTCTCTCTCTGTCAGTGTCTCTCTCTCTCTGTCAGTGTCTCCCTCCCTCTCTCTGTCAGTGTCTCTCTCTCTCTCTCTGTCAGTCTCTCTCTCTCTCTCCGTCAGTGTCTCTCTCCCTCTCTCTGTCAGTCTCTCTCTCTCTCTCTCTGTCAGTGTCTGTCGCTCTCTCTGCCAGTGTCTCTCTCTCTCTCTCTCTCTCTGTCAGTGTCTCTCTCTCTCTGTCAGCGTCTCCTCTCTCTCTCTGTCAGTGTCCCTCTCTCTCTGTCAGCGTCTCGCTCTCTCTCTCTGTCAGTCTCTCTCTCTCTCCCTGTCAGTGTCTCTCTCCCTCTCTCTGTCAGTCTCTCTCTCGCTCTCTCTCTGTCAGTGTCTGTCTCTCTCTCTGTCAGTGTCTCTCTCTCTCTCTCTCTCTCTCTGTCAGTGTCTCTCTCTCTCTGTCAGCGTCTCTCTCTCTCTGTCAGTGTCTCTCTCTCTGTCAGTGTCTCTCTCTCTCTGTCAGTGTCTCTCTCTCTCTCTCTCTGTCAGTGTCTCTCTCTCTCTCTCTGTCAGTGTCTCTCTCTCTCTCTCTCTCTCTGTCAGTGTCTCTCTCTCTCTGTCAGAGTCACTCTCTCTCTCTCTGTCAGTCTCTCTCTCTCTCTCTCTGTCAGTGTCTCTCTCTCTCTGTCAGTGTCTCTCTCTCTTTCTCTGTCTGTGACTCTCTCTCTCTGTCAGTGTCACTCTCCCTCTCTCTGTGTCTGTCAGTGTCTCTCTCTCTCTCTCTTGTCAGTGTCTCTCTCTCTCTCTCTGTCAGTGTCTCTCTCTCTCTGTCATCGTCTCTCTCTCTCTCTCCCAATGTCAGTGTCTCTCTCTCTCTGTCAGTGTCTCTCTCTCTCTGTCAGTGACTCTCTCTCTCTGTCAGTGTCTCTCTCTCTCTGTCAGTGTCTCTCTCTCTCTCTGTCAGTGTCTCTCTCTCTCTGTCATTGTCTCTCTCTCTCTGTCAGTGCCTCTCTCTCTGTCAGTGTCTCTCTCTCTCTCTCTCTGTCAGTGTCTCTCTCTCTCTGTCAGTGTCTCTCTCCCTCTCTCTGTCAGTGCCTCTCTCTCTCTCTGTCAGTCTCTCTCTCTCTCTGTCAGTGTCTGTCTCTCTCTCTGTCAGTGTCTCTCTCTCTCTCTCTCTCTCTGTCAGTGTCTCTCTCTCTCTGTCAGCGTCTCTTTCTCTCTGTCAGTGTCTCTCTCTCTCTATCAGTGTATCTCTCTCTCTGTCAGTGTCTCTCTCTCTCTCTCTCTCTCTGCCAGTGTCTCTCTCTCTCTCTGTGTCAGTGTCTCTCTCTCTCTCTCTCTCTCTGTCAGTGTCTCTCTCTCTCTGTCAGATTCACTCTCTCTCTCTGTCAGTGTCACTCACTCTCTCTCAATCAGTGTCTCTCTCTCTCTCTGTCAGTGTCTCTCTCTCTGTAATTGTCTCTCTCTCTCTGTCAGTGTCTCTCTCTCTCTCTCTTTGTCAGTGTCTCCCTCTCTGTCAGTGTCTCTCTCTCTCTCTCTCTCTGTCAGTCTCTCTCTCTCTCTCTGTCAGTGTCCCTCTCTCTCCCTGTCAGTGTCTCTCTCTCGCTCTCTCTGTCAGTGTCTCACTCCCTCTCTCTGTCAGTGTCTCGCTCTCTCTGTCAGTGTCCCTCTCTCTCTGTCAGTGTCTCTCTCTCTCTCTCTCTATGTCAGTGTCTCTCTCTCTCTGTCATTGTCTCTCTCCCTCTCTCTGTCAGTGTCTCTCTCTCTCTGTCAGTGTCTCTCTCTCTCTCTCTCTGTCAGTGTCTCTCTCCCTCTCTCTGTCAGTGTCTCTCTCACTCTGTAAGTGTCTCTCTCTCTCTCTCTGTCAGTGTCTCTCTCCCTCTCTCTGTCAGTGTCTCTCTCTCTCTGTCAGTGTCTCTCTCCCTCTCTCTGTCAGTGTCTCTCTCTCTCTGTCATTGTCTCTCTCTCTCTCTCTCCCTATGTCAGTGTCTCTCTCTCTCTGTCAGTGTCTCTCTATCTCTGTCAGTGACTCTCTCTCTCTGTCAGTGTCTCTCTCTCTCTGTCAGTGTCTCTCTCTCTCTCTCTCTGTCAGTGTCTCTCTCCCTCTCTCTGCCAGTGTCTCTCTCTCTCTGTCATTGTCTCTGTCTCTCTGCCAGTGTCTCTCTCTCTCTCTCTGTCAGTGTCTCTCTCTTTCTGTCAGTGACTCTCTCTCTAACTCAATGTCAGTGTCTCTCTCTCTCTGTCAGTGTCTCTCTCTCTCTGTCAGTGTCTCTCTCTCTCTCTATGTCAGTGTCTCTCTCTCTCTGTCAGTGACTCTCTCCCTCTCTCTGTCAGTGATTTTCTCTCTCTGTTAGTGTCTCTCTCTCTCTGTCAGTGTCTCTCTCTCTCTCTCTGTGAGTGTCTCTCTCTCTGTGTCATTGTCTCTCTCTCTCTGTCAGTGTCTCTCTCTCTCTCTCTCTCTCTGTCAGTGTCTCTCTCTCTCTGTCAGTGTCTCTCTCTCTCTCTCTGTCAGTGTCTCTCTCTCTCTGTCATTGTCTCTCTCTCTCTGTCAGTGTCTCTCTCTCTCTGTCAGTGTCTCTCTCTCTCTCTCTCTCTCTCTCTCTGTCAGTGTCTCTCTCTCTCTGTCAGTGTCTCTCTCCCTCTCTCTGTCAGTGCCTCTCTCTCTCTGTCAGTGTCTCCCTCTCTCTCTCTGTCAGTGTCTCTCTCTCTCTCTCTGTCAGTGTCTCTCTCTCTCTCTCTGTCAGTGACTCTCTCTCTCTGTCAGTGTCTCTCTCTCTCTCTCTCTCTCTGTCAGTGTCTCTCTCTCTCTCTCTCTGTCACTGTCTCTCTCTCTCTGTCAGTGTCTCTCTCTCTCTCTCTGTAAGTGTCTCTCTCTCTGTAATTGTCCATCTCTCTCTGTCAGTGTCTCTCTCTCTCTCTGTCAGTGTCTCTCTCTCTCTCTGTCAGTGTCACTCTCTCTCTCTCAATCAGTGTCTCTCTCTCTCTCTGTCAGTGTCCCTCTCTCTCCCTGTCAGTGTCTCTCTCTCGCTGCTCTGTCAGTGTCTCTCTCCCTCTCTCTGTCAGTGTCACTCTCTCTCTGTCAGTGTCTCTCTCTCTCTCTCAGTGTCTCTCTCTCTCTCTCTCTATGTCAGTGTCTCTCTCTCTCTCTGTCAGTGTCTCTCTCCCTCTCTCTGTCAGTGTCTCTCTCTCTCTGTCAGTGTCTCTCTCTCTCTCTCTCTGTCAGTGTCTCTCTCCCTCTCTCTGTCAGTGTCTCTCTCACTCTGTCGGTGTCTCTCTCTCTCTCTCTCTCTGTCAGTGTCTCTCTCCCTCTCTCTGCCAGTGTCTCTCTCTCTCTGTCAGTGTCTCTCTCCCTCTCTCTGTCAGTGTCTCTCTCTCTCTGTCATTGTCGCTCTCTCTCTCTCCCTATGTCAGTGTCTCTCTCTCTCTGTCAGTGTCTCTCTCTCTCTGTCAGTGACTCTCTCTCTCTGTCAGTGTCTCTCTCTCTCTGTCAGTGTCTCTCTCTCTCTCTGTCAGTGTCTCTCTCTCTCTGTCATTGTCTCTCTCTCTCTGTCAGTGTCTCTCTCTCTCTGTCAGTGTCTCTCTATCTCTCTCTGTCAGTGTCTCTCTCTCTCTGTCAGTGTCTCTCTCCCTCTCTCTGTCAGTGCCTCTCTCTCTCTCTGTCAGTCTCTCTCTCTCTCTCTGTCAGTGTCTCTCTCCCTCTCTCTGTCAGTCTCTCTCTCTCTCTCTCTGTCAGTGTCTGTCTCTCTCTCTGTCAGTATCTCTATCTCTCTCTCTCTCTCTCTCTCTGTCAGTGTCTCTCTCTCTCTGTCAGCGTCTCTCTCTCTCTCTCTCTCTGTCAGTGTCTCTCTCTCTCTGTCAGTCTCTCTCTCTCTCTCTGTCAGTGTCTCTCTCTCTCTCTCTCTCTGTCAGTCTCTCTCTCTCTCTCTCTCTGTCAGTGTCTCTCTCTCTCTCTCTCTCTGTCAGTGTCTGTCTCTCTGTCAGTGTCTCTCTCTCTCTCTCTGTCAGTGTCTCTCTCTCTCTGTCAATGTCTCTCTCTCTCTGTCAGTGTCTCTCTCTCTCTGTCAGTGTCTCTCTCTCTCTCTCTCTCTCTGTCAGTGTCTCCCGCTCTCTGTCAGTGTCTCTCTCTCTCTCTCTCTCTGTCAGTGTCTCTCTCTCTCGCTGTCAGTGTCTCTCTCTCTCTCTGTCTGTCAGTCTCTCTCTCTCTCTCTGTGTCAGTGTCTCTCTCTCTCTCTCTCTCTCTGTCAGTGTCTCTCTCCCTCTCTCTGTCAGTGTCTCTCTCTCTCTGTCAGTGTCTCTCTCTCTCTGTCAGTGTCTCTCTCACTCTCTCTCTCTCTGTCAGTGTCTCTCTCTCTCTCTCTCTCTGTCAGTGTCTCTCTCTCTCTCTCTCTCTCTCTGTCATTGTCTCTCTCTCTCTGTCAGTGTCTCTCTTCTCTGTTAGTGTCTCTCTCTCTCTCTTTCTCTGTCAGTGCCTCTCTCTCTGTGTCATTGTCTCTCTCTCTCTGTCAGTGTCTCTCTCTCTCTCTCTCTCTCTCTCTCTCTGTCAGTGTCTCTCTCTCTCTGTCAGTGTCTCCCTCCCTCTCTCTGTCAGTGTCTCTCTCTCTCTCTCTGTCAGTCTCTCTCTCTCTCTCCGTCAGTGTCTCTCTCCCTCTCTCTGTCAGTCTCTCTCTCTCTCTCTCTGTCAGTGTCTGTCTCTCTCTCTGCCAGTGTCTCTCTCTCTCTCTCTCTCTCTGTCAGTGTCTCTCTCTCTCTGTCAGCGTCTCCTCTCTCTCTCTGTCAGTGTCCCTCTCTCTCTGTCAGCGTCTCGCTCTCTCTCTCTGTCAGTCTCTCTCTATCTCCCTGTCAGTGTCTCTCTCCCTCTCTCTGTCAGTCTCTCTCTCGCTCTCTCTCTGTCAGTGTCTGTCTCTCTCTCTGTCAGTGTCTCTCTCTCTCTCTCTCTCTCTGTCAGTGTCTCTCTCTCTCTGTCAGCGTCTCTCTCTCTCTGTCAGTGTCTCTCTCTCTGTCAGTGTCTCTCTCTCTCTGTCAGTGTCTCTCTCTCTCTCTCTCTGTCAGTGTCTCTCTCTCTCTCTCTGTCAGTGTCTCTCTCTCTCTCTCTCTCTCTCTGTCAGTGTCTCTCTCTCTCTGTCAGAGTCACTCTCTCTCTCTCTGTCAGTCTCTCTCTCTCTCTCTCTGTCAGTGTCTCTCTCTCTGTCAGTGTCTCTCTCTCTTTCTCTGTCTGTGACTCTCTCTCTCTGTCAGTGTCACTCTCCCTCTCTCTGTGTCTGTCAGTGTCTCTCTCTCTCTCTCTTGTCAGTGTCTCTCTCTCTCTCTCTGTCAGTGTCTCTCTCTCTCTGTCATCGTCTCTCTCTCTCTCTCCCAATGTCAGTGTCTCTCTCTCTCTGTCAGTGTCTCTCTCTCTCTGTCAGTGACTCTCTCTCTCTGTCAGTGTCTCTCTCTCTCTGTCAGTGTCTCTCTCTCTCTCTGTCAGTGTCTCTCTCTCTCTGTCATTGTCTCTCTCTCTCTGTCAGTGCCTTTCTCTCTGTCAGTGTCTCTCTCTCTCTCTCTCTGTCAGTGTCTCTCTCTCTCTGTCAGTGTCTCTCTCCCTCTCTCTGTCAGTGCCTCTCTCTCTCTCTGTCAGTCTCTCTCTCTCTCTGTCAGTGTCTGTCTCTCTCTCTGTCAGTGTCTCTCTCTCTCTCTCTCTCTCTGTCAGTGTCTCTCTCTCTCTGTCAGCGTCTCTTTCTCTCTGTCAGTGTCTCTCTCTCTCTATCAGTGTCTCTCTCTCTCTGTCAGTGTCTCTCTCTCTCTCTCTCTCTCTGCCAGTGTCTCTCTCTCTCTCTGTGTCAGTGTCTCTCTCTCTCTCTCTCTCTCTGTCAGTGTCTCTCTCTCTCTGTCAGATTCACTCTCTCTCTCTCTGTCAGTCTCTCTCTCTCTCTCTCTGTCAGTGTCTCTCTCTCTCTTTCAGTGTCTCTCTCTCTCTCTCTGTCTGTGACTCTCTCTCTCTGTCAGTGTCACTCTCCCTCTCTCTGTGTCTGTCAGTGTCTCTCTCTCTCTCTGTCAGTGTCTCTCTCTCTCTGTCAGTGTCTCTCTCTCTCTCTGTCAGTGTCTCTCTCTCTCTGTCAGTGTCTCTCTCTCTCTCTCTCTCTGTCAGTGTCTCTCTCTCTCTGTCAGTGTCTCTCTCTCTCTCTCTCTGTCAGTGTCTCTCTCCCTCTCTCTGTCAGTGTCTCTCTCTCTCTGTCAGTGTCTCTCTCCCTCTCTCTGTCAGTGTCTCTCTCTCTCTGTCAGTGTCTCTCTCTCTCTCTCCCTATATCAGTGTCTCTCTCTCTCTGTCAGTGTCTCTCTCTCTCTGTCAGTATCTCTCTCTCTCTCTGTCAGTGTCTCTCTCTCTCTGTCAGTGTCTCTCTCTCTCTGTCATTGTCTCTCTCTCTCTGTCAGTGTCTCTCTCTCTCTTTCAGTGTCTCTCTCTCTCTCTCTCTCTCTCTGTCAGTGTCTCTCTCTCACTGTCAGTGTCTCTCTCCCTCTCTCTGTCAGTGCCTCTCTCTCTCTTTCTGTCAGTCTCTCTCTCTCTCTGTCAGTGTCTCTCTCCCTCTCTCTGTCAGTCTCTCTCTCTCTCTCTCTGTCAGTGTCTGTCTCTCTCTCTGTCAGTATCTCTCTCTCTCTCTCTCTCTCTCTCTCTCTCAGTGTCTCTCTCTCTCTGTCAGCGTCTCTCTCTCTCTCTCTCTCTGTCAGTGTCTCTCTCTCTCTCTGTCAGTGTCTCTCTCTCTCTCTGTCTGTAAGTCTCTCTCTCTCTCTCTGTCAGTGTCTCTCTCTCTCTCTCTCTCTGTCAGTGTCTCTCTCTCTCTGTCAGTGTCTCTCTCTCTCTCTCTCTCTGTCAATGTCTCTCTCTCTCTGTCAGTGTCTCTCTCTCTCTGTCAGTGTCTCTCTCTCTCTCTCTCTCTCTGTCAATGTCTCTCTCTCTCTGTCAGTCTCTCTCTCTCTCTCTCTCTCTCTCTCTGTCAGTGTCTCTCTCTCTCTCTGTCAGTGTCTCTCTCTCTATGTCTGTCAGTCTCTCTCTCTCTCTGTCAGTGTCTCTCTCTCTCTCTCTCTGTCAGTGTCACTCTCCCTCTCTCTGTCAGTGTCTCTCTCTCTCTGTCAGTGTCTCTCTATCTCTGTCAGTGTCTCTCTCACTCTCTCTCTCTCTGTCAGTGTCTCTCTCTCTCTCTCTCTCTCTGTCAGTGTCTCTCTCTCTCTCTCTCTGTCATTTTCTCTCTCTCTCTGTCAGTGTCTCTCTTCTCTGTCAGTTTCTCTCTCTCTCTCTTTCTCTGTCAGTGTCTCTCTCTCTCTCTCTGTCAATGTCCCTCTATCTCTGTCAGCGTCTCTCTCTCTCTCTGTCAGTCTCTCTCTCTCTCTCTCTCTCTCTGTCAGTGTCTCACTCTCTCAGTCAGTGTCTCTCTCTCTCTCTCTGTCAGTGTCTCTCTCTCTCTCTGTAAGCGTCTCTGTCTCTCTCTCTGTCAGTGTCTCTCTCTCTCTCTCTCTGTCAGTGTCTCTCTCTCTCTCTCTGTCAGTGACTCTCTCTCTCTGTCAGTGTCTCTCTCTCTCTCTTTCTCTGTCAGTGTCTCTCTCTCTCTGTCAGTGTCTCTCTCTCTGTCAGTGTCTCTCTCTCTCTCTCTGTCAGTGTCCCTCTATCTCTGTCAGCGTCTCTCTCTCTCTCTGTCAGTGTCTCTCTCTCTCTCTCTCTCTCTCTCTGTCAGTGTCTCTCTCTCACTGTCAGTGTCTCTCTCCCTCTCTCTGTCAGTGCCTCTCTCTCTCTCTCTGTCAGTCTCTCTCTCTCTCTCTGTCAGTGTCTCTCTCCCTCTCTCTGTCAGTCTCTCTCTCTCTCTCTCTGCCAGTGTCTGTCTCTCTCTCTGTCCGTATCTCTCTCTCTCTCTCTCTGTCAGTGTCTCTCTCTCTCTGTCAGCGTCTCTCTCTCTCTCTCTCTCTGTCAGTGTCTCTCTCTCTCTCTGTCAGTGTCTCTCTCTCTCTCTGTCAGTGTCTCTCTCTCCCTCTGTCTGTCAGTCTCTCTCTCTCTCTCTGTCAGTGTCTCTCTCTCTCTCTCTCTGTCAGTGTCTGTCTCTCTGTCAGTGTCTCTCTCTCTCTCTCTGTCAGTGTCTCTCTCTCTCTCTCTCTGTCAGTGTCTCTCTCTCTCTGTCAGTGTCTCTCTCTCTCTCTCTCTCTCTCTCTCTATGTCAGTGTCTCTCTCTCTCTCTGTCAGTGTCTCTCTCTCTCTGTCTGTCAGTCTCTCTCTCTCTCTGTCAGTGTCTCTCTCTCTCTCTCTCTCTGTCAGTGTCTCTCTCTCTCTGTCAGTGTCTCTCTCTCTCTCTCTCTCTCTCTGTCAGTGTCTCTCTCTCTCTCTGTCAGTGTCTCTCTCTCTCTGTCTGTCAGTCTCTCTCTCTCTCTGTCAGTGTCTCTCTCTCTCTCTCTCTCTGTCAGTATCTCTCTCCCTCTCTCTGTCAGTGTCTCTCTCTCTCTGTCAGTGTCTCTCTCTCTCTGTCAGTGTCTCTCTCACTCTCTCTCTCTCTGTCAGTGTCTCTCTCTCTCTCTCTCTCTCTCTGTCAGTGTCTCTCTCTCTCTCTCTCTGTCATTGTCTCTCTCTCTCTGTCAGTGTCTCTCTTCTCTGTCAGTGTCTCTCTCTCTCTCTTTCTCTGTCAGTGTCTATCTCTCTCTGTCAGTGTCTCTCTCTCTGTCAGTGTCTCTCTCTCTCTCTCTGTCAGTGTCCCTCTATCTCTGTCAGCGTCTCTCTCTCTCTCTGTCAGTGTCTCTCTCTCTCTCTCTCTCTCTGTCAGTGTCTCTCTCTCTCAGTCAGTGTCTCTCTCTTTCTCTCTGTCAGTGTCTCTCTCTCTCTCTGTCAGCGTCTCTGTCTCTCTCTCTCTGTCAGTGTCTCTCTCTCTCTCTCTGTCAGTGTCTCTCTCTCTCTCTCTGTCAGTGACTCTCTCTCTCTGTCAGTGTCTCTCTCTCTCTCTTTCTCTGTCAGTGTCTCTCTCTCTCTGTCAGTGTCTCTCTCTCTGTCAGTGTCTCTCTCTCTCTCTCTCTGTCAGTGTCCCTCTATCTCTGTCAGCGTCTCTCTCTCTCTCTGTCAGTGTCTCTCTCTCTCTCTCTCTCTCTGTCAGTGTCTCTCTCTCTCAGTCAGTGTCTCTCTCTCTCTCTCTGTCAGTGTCTCTCTCTCTCTCTGTCAGCGTCTCTGTCTCTCTCTCTGTCAGTGTCTCTCTCTCTCTCTGTCAGTGTCTCTCTCTCTCTGTCCGTGTCTCTCTCTCTCTCTGTCAGTGTCTCTCTCTCTCTGTCAGTGTCTCTCTCTCTCTCTCTCTGTCAGTGACTCTCTCTCTCTGTCAGTGTCTCTCTCTCTCTCTCTCTCTGTCAGTGTCTCTCTCTCTCTCTGTCAGTGTCTCTCTCTCTCTGTCAGTGCCACTCACTCTCTCTCTGTCAGTGTCCTCTCTCTCTCTGTCAGTGTCAATCTCTCTCTCTCTGTCAGTGTCTCTCTCACTCTCTCTCTCTCTCTCTGTCAGTGTCTCTCTCTCTCAGTCAGTGTCTCTCTCTCTCTCTCTGTCAGTGTCTCTCTCTCTCTCTGTCAGCGTCTCTGTCTCTCTCTCTGTCAGTGTCTCTCTCTCTCTCTGTCAGTGTCTCTCTCTCTCTGTCCGTGTCTCTCTCTCTCTCTGTCAGTGTCTCTCTCTCTCTGTCAGTGTCTCTCTCTCTCTCTCTCTGTCAGTGACTCTCTCTCTCTGTCAGTGTCTCTCTCTCTCTCTCTCTCTGTCAGTGTCTCTCTCTCTCTCTGTCAGTGTCTCTCTCTCTCTGTCAGTGCCACTCACTCTCTCTCTGTCAGTGTCTCTCTCTCTCTGTCAGTGTCTCTCTCTCTCACTGTCAGTGTCGCTCTATCTCTGTCAGCGTCTCTCTCTCTCTCTCTGTCAGTGTCTCTCTCTCTCTCTCTCTCTCTCTCTGTCAGTGTCTCTCTCTCTCAGTCAGTGTCTCTCTCTCTCTCTCTGTCAGTGTCTCTCTCTCTATCTCTGTCAGCGTCTCTCTCTCTCTCTCTCTCTGTCAGTGTCTCTCTCTCTCTGTCAGTGTCTCTCTCTCTCTATCAGTGTTTCTCTCTCTCTCTCTCTCTGTCACAGTGACTCTCTCTCTCTGTCAGTGTCTCTCTCTCTCTCTCTCTCTCTGTCAGTGTCTCTCTCTCTCTGTCAGTGTCTCTCTCTCTCTGTCAGTGCCACTCCCTCTCTCTCTGTCAGTGTCTCTCTCTCTCTGTCAGTGTCTCTCTCTCTCTCTCTGTCAGTGTCTCTCTCTCTCTCTCTGTCAGTGACTCTCTCTCTCTGTCAGTGTCTCTCTCTCTCTCTCTCTGTCAGTGTTTCTCTCTCTCTCTCTGTCAGTGTCTCTCTCTCTCTGTCAGTGTCTCTCTATCTCTCTCTGTCAGTGTCTCTCTCTCTGTCATTGTCTCTCTCTCTCTGTCAGTGTCTCTCTCTCTCTCTCTCTCTCTGTCAGTGTCTCTCTCTCTCTCTGTCAGTGTCTCTCTCTCTCTCTCTGTCAGTGTCTCTCTCTCTCTGTCAGTGTCTCTCTCTCTGTAATTCTTTCTCTCTCTCTCTCTGTCAGTGTCTCTCTCTCTCTGTCAGTGTCTCTCTCTCTCTGTCACTGTCACTCTCTCTCTCTAAGTCAGTGTCTCTCTCTCTCTGTCAGTGTCTCTCTGTCTCTCTGTCAGTGTCTCTCTCTCTCTCTCTGTCAGTGACTCTCTCTCTCTGTCAGTGTCTCTCTCTCTCTCTCTCTCTGTCAGTGTTTCTCTCTCTCTCTTTGTCAGTGTCTCTCTCTCTCTGTCAGTGTCTCTCTCTCTGTCATTGTCTCTCTCTCTCTGTCAGTGTCTCTCTCTCTCCATCTCTCTCTGTCAGTGTCTCTCTCTCTCTGTCAGTCTCTCTCTCTCTCTCTCTGTCAGTGACTCTCTCTCTCTGTCAGTGTCTCTCTCCCTTTCTCTGTCTCTGTCAGTGTCTCTCTCTCTCTCTGTCAGTGTCTCTCTCTCTCTCTCTGTCAGTGTCTCTCTCTCTCTGCCAGTGTCTCTCTCTCTCTCTCTGTCAGAGTCTCTCTCTCTCTCTGTCAGCGTCTCTCTCTCTCTCTCTGTCAGTGTCTCTCTCTCTCTCTCTGTCAGCGTCTCTCTCTCTCTCTCTCTGTCAGTGTCTCTCTCTCTCTCTCTCTCTCTCTCTCTCTGTCAGTGTATCTCTCTCTCTGTCAGTGTCTCTCTCTCTCTCTCTGTCAGTGACTCTCTCTCTGGCAGTGTCTCTCTCCCTTTCTCTGTCTCTGCCTGTGTGTCTCTCTCTCTCTCTGTCAGTGTCTCTCTCTCTCTCTCTGTCAGTGTCTCTCTCTCTCTGTCAGTGTCTCTCTCTCTCTCTGTGTCAGTGTCTCTCTCTCTCTCTGTCAGCGTCTCTCTCTCTCTCTCTGTCAGTGTCTCTCTCTCTCTCTCTCTCTGTCAGTGTCTCTCTCTCTCTGTCAGTGTCTCTCTCTCTCTCTCTCTGTCAGTGTCTCTCTCCCTCTCTCTGTCAGTGTCTCTCTCTCTCTGTCAGTGTCTCTCTCCCTCTCTCTGTCAGTGTCTCTCTCTCTCTGTCAGTGTCTCTCTCTCTCTCTCCCTATATCAGTGTCTCTCTCTCTCTGTCAGTGTCTCTCTCTCTCTGTCAGTATCTCTCTCTCTCTCTGTCAGTGTCTCTCTCTCTCTGTCAGTGTCTCTCTCTCTCTGTCATTGTCTCTCTCTCACTGTCAGTGTCTCTCTCTCTCTTTCAGTGTCTCTCTCTCTCTCTCTCTCTCTCTGTCAGTGTCTCTCTCTCACTGTCAGTGTCTCTCTCCCTCTCTCTGTCAGTGCCTCTCTCTCTCTTTCTGTCAGTCTCTCTCTCTCTCTGTCAGTGTCTCTCTCCCTCTCTCTGTCAGTCTCTCTCTCTCTCTCTCTGTCAGTGTCTGTCTCTCTCTCTGTCAGTATCTCTCTCTCTCTCTCTCTCTCTCTCTCTGTCAGTGTCTCTCTCTCTCTGTCAGCGTCTCTCTCTCTCTCTCTCTCTGTCAGTGTCTCTCTCTCTCTCTGTCAGTGTCTCTCTCTCTCTCTGTCAGTGTCTCTCTCTCTCTCTGTCTGTAAGTCTCTCTCTCTCTCTCTGTCAGTGTCTCTCTCTCTCTCTCTCTCTGTCAGTGTCTCTCTCTCTCTGTCAGTGTCTCTCTCTCTCTCTCTCTCTGTCAATGTCTCTCTCTCTCTGTCATTGTCTCTCTCTCTCTGTCAGTGTCTCTCTCTCTCTCTCTCTCTCTGTCAATGTCTCTCTCTCTCTGTCAGTCTCTCTCTCTCTCTCTCTCTCTCTCTCTGTCAGTGTCTCTCTCTCTCTCTGTCAGTGTCTCTCTCTCTATGTCTGTCAGTCTCTCTCTCTCTCTGTCAGTGTCTCTCTCTCTCTCTCTCTGTCAGTGTCACTCTCCCTCTCTCTGTCAGTGTCTCTCTCTCTCTGTCAGTGTCTCTCTATCTCTGTCAGTGTCTCTCTCACTCTCTCTCTCTCTGTCAGTGTCTCTCTCTCTCTCTCTCTCTCTGTCAGTGTCTCTCTCTCTCTCTCTCTGTCATTTTCTCTCTCTCTCTGTCAGTGTCTCTCTTCTCTGTCAGTTTCTCTCTCTCTCTCTTTCTCTGTCAGTGTCTCTCTCTCTCTCTCTGTCAATGTCCCTCTATCTCTGTCAGCGTCTCTCTCTCTCTCTGTCAGTCTCTCTCTCTCTCTCTCTCTCTCTGTCAGTGTCTCACTCTCTCAGTCAGTGTCTCTCTCTCTCTCTCTGTCAGTGTCTCTCTCTCTCTCTGTAAGCGTCTCTGTCTCTCTCTCTGTCAGTGTCTCTCTCTCTCTCTCTCTGTCAGTGTCTCTCTCTCTCTGTCAGTGTCTCTCTGTCTCTCTGTCAGTGTCTCTCTCTCTCTCTCTGTCAGTGACTCTCTCTCTCTGTCAGTGTCTCTCTCTCTCTCTCTCTCTGTCAGTGTTTCTCTCTCTCTCTTTGTCAGTGTCTCTCTCTCTCTGTCAGTGTCTCTCTCTCTGTCATTGTCTCTCTCTCTCTGTCTGTGTCTCTCTCTCTCCATCTCTCTCTGTCAGTGTCTCTCTCTCTCTGTCAGTCTCTCTCTCTCTCTCTCTGTCAGTGACTCTCTCTCTCTGTCAGTGTCTCTCTCCCTTTCTCTGTCTCTGTCAGTGTCTCTCTCTCTCTCTCTGTCAGTGTCTCTCTCTCTCTCTCTGTCAGTGTCTCTCTCTCTCTGCCAGTGTCTCTCTCTCTCTCTCTGTCAGAGTCTCTCTCTCTCTCTGTCAGCGTCTCTCTCTCTCTCTCTGTCAGTGTCTCTCTCTCTCTCTCTGTCAGCGTCTCTCTCTCTCTCTCTCTGTCAGTGTCTCTCTCTCTCTCTCTCTCTCTCTCTCTCTGTCAGTGTATCTCTCTCTCTGTCAGTGTCTCTCTCTCTCTCTCTGTCAGTGACTCTCTCTCTGGCAGTGTCTCTCTCCCTTTCTCTGTCTCTGCCTGTGTGTCTCTCTCTCTCTCTGTCAGTGTCTCTCTCTCTCTCTCTGTCAGTGTCTCTCTCTCTCTGTCAGTGTCTCTCTCTCTCTCTGTGTCAGTGTCTCTCTCTCTCTCTGTCAGCGTCTCTCTCTCTCTCTCTGTCAGTGTCTCTCTCTCTCTCTCTCTCTGTCAGTGTCTCTCTCTCTCTGTCAGTGTCTCTCTCTCTCTGTCAGTGCCACTCTCTTTCTCTCTGTCAGTGTCTCTCTCTCTCTGTCAGTGTCTCCCTCTCTCTCTCTCTCAGTGTCTCTCTCTCTCTCTCTGTCAGTGACTCTCTCTCTCAGTCAGTGTCTCTCTCTCTCTCTCTCTCTGTCATTGTCTCTCTCTCTCTGTCAGTGTCTCTTTCTCTCTCTCCCTCTCTGTCAGTGTCTCTCTCTCTCTCTGTCAGTGTCTCTCTCTCTCTCTCTGTCAGTGTCTCTCTCTCTCTGTCAGTGTCTCTCTCTCTGTAATTCTCTCTCTCTCTCTCTGTCAGTGTCTCTCTCTCTCTGTCAGTGTCTCTCTCTCTCTGTCAGTGTCACTCTCTCTCTCTAAGTCAGTGTCTCTCTCTCTCTGTCAGTGTCTCTCTGTCTCTCTCTGTCAGTGTCTCTCTCTCTCTCTCTGTCAGTGACTCTCTCTCTCTGTCAGTGTCTCTCTCTCTCTCTCTCTCTCTGTCAGTGTTTCTCTCTCTCTCTCTGTCAGTGTCTCTCTCTCTCTCTCTGTCAGTGTCTCTCTCTCTGTCATTGTCTCTCTCTCTCTGTCAGTGTCTCTCTCTCTCCATCTCTCTCTGTCAGTGTCTCTCTCTCTCTGTCAGTCTCTCTCTCTCTCTCTCTGTCAGTGACTCTCTCTCTCTGTCAGTGTCTCTCTCCCTTTCTCTGTCTCTGTCAGTGTCTCTCTCTCTCTCTCTGTCAGTGTCTCTCTCTCTCTCTCTGTCAGTGTCTCTCCTCTCTCTGTCAGTGTCTCTCTCTCCCTCTCTGTCAGTGTCTCTCTCTCTCCTCTGTCAGCGTCTATCTCTCTCTCTCTGTCAGTGTCTCTCTCTCTCTCTCTGTCAGCGTCTCTCTCTCTCTCTCTCTGTCAGTGTCTCTCTCTCTCTCTCTCTCTGTCAGTGTATCTCTCTCTCTGTCAGTGTCTCTCTCTCTCTCTCTGTCAGTGAATCTCTCTCTCTGTCAGTGTCTCTCTCCCTTTCTCTGTCTCTGTCAGTGTCTCTCTCTCTCTCTCTGTCAGTGTCTCTCTCTCTCTCTCTGTCAGTGTCTCTCTCTCTCTGTCAGTGTCTCTATCTCTCTCTCTGTCAGTGTCTCTCTCTCTCTCTGTCAGCGACTCTCTCTCTCTCTCTGTCAGTGTCTCTCTCTCTCTCTCTCTGTCAGCGTCTCGCTCTCTCTCTCTCTGTCAGTGTCTATCTCTCTCTCTCTCTCTCTCTGTCAGTGTATCTCTCTCTCTGTCAGTGTCTCTCTCTCTCTCTCTGTCAGTGTCTCTCTCTCTCTCTCTGTCAGCGTCTCTCTCTCTCTCTCTGTCAGTGTCTCTCTCTCTCTCTCTCTCTCTTTCAGTGTTCTCTCTCTCTCTGTCAGTGTCTCTCTCTCTGTCAGTGTCTCTCTCTCTCTCTCTGTCAGCGTCTCTCTCTCTCTCTCTGTCAGTGTCTCTCTCTCTCTCTCTCTCTGTCAGTGTCTCTCTCTCTCTGTCAGTGGCTCTCTCTCTCTATCAGTGTTTCTCTCTCTCTCTCTGTCAGTGACTCTCTCTCTCTGTCAGTGTCTCTCTCTTTCTCTCTCTCTCTGTCAGTGTCTCTCTCTCTCTGTCAGTGTCTCTCTCTCTCTGTCAGTGCCACTCTCTCTCTCTCTGTCAGTGTCTCTCTCTCTTTGTCAGTGTCTCTCTCTCTCTCTCTCTCTGTCAGTGTCTCTCTCTCTCTCTCAATCAGTGACTCTCTCTCTCTGTCAGTGTCTCTCTCTCTCTCTCTCTGTCAGTGTTTCTCTCTCTCTCTCTATCAGTGTCTCTCTCTCTCTGTCAGTGTCTCTCTATCTCTCTCTGTCAGTGTCTCTCTCTCTGTCATTCTCTCTCTCTCTCTGTCAGTGTCTCTCTCTCTCTCTCTCTCTCTGTCAGTGTCTCTCTCTCTCTCTGTCAGTGTCTCTCTCTCTCTCTCTGTCAGTGTCTCTCTCTCTCTGTCAGTGTCTCTCTCTCTGTAATTCTCTCTCTCTCTCTCTCTGTCAGTGTCTCTCTCTCTCTGTCAGTGTCTCTCTCTCTCTGTCAGTGTCACTCTCTCTCTCTAAGTCAGTGTCTCTCTCTCTCTGTCAGTGTCTCTCTGTCTCTCTGTCAGTGTCTCTCTCTCTCTCTGTCAGCGTCTCTCTCTCTCTCTCTGTCAGTGTCTCTCTCTCTCTCTCTCTGTCAGCGTCTCTCTCTCTCTCTCTCTGTCAGTGTCTCTCTCTCTCTCTCTCTCTCTGTCAGTGTCTCTCTCTCTCTGTCAGTGGCTCTCTCTCTCTATCAGTGTTTCTCTCTCTCTCTCTGTCAGTGACTCTCTCTCTCTGTCAGTGTCTCTCTCTTTCTCTCTCTCTCTGTCAGTGTCTCTCTCTCTCTGTCAGTGTCTCTCTCTCTCTGTCAGTGCCACTCTCTCTCTCTCTGTCAGTGTCTCTCTCTCTTTGTCAGTGTCTCTCTCTCTCTCTCTCTCTGTCAGTGTCTCTCTCTCTCTCTCAATCAGTGACTCTCTCTCTCTGTCAGTGTCTCTCTCTCTCTCTCTCTGTCAGTGTTTCTCTCTCTCTCTCTATCAGTGTCTCTCTCTCTCTGTCAGTGTCTCTCTATCTCTCTCTGTCAGTGTCTCTCTCTCTGTCATTCTCTCTCTCTCTCTGTCAGTGTCTCTCTCTCTCTCTCTCTCTCTGTCAGTGTCTCTCTCTCTCTCTGTCAGTGTCTCTCTCTCTCTCTCTGTCAGTGTCTCTCTCTCTCTGTCAGTGTCTCTCTCTCTGTAATTCTCTCTCTCTCTCTCTCTGTCAGTGTCTCTCTCTCTCTGTCAGTGTCTCTCTCTCTCTGTCAGTGTCACTCTCTCTCTCTAAGTCAGTGTCTCTCTCTCTCTGTCAGTGTCTCTCTGTCTCTCTGTCAGTGTCTCTCTCTCTCTCTGTCAGCGTCTCTCTCTCTCTCTCTGTCAGTGTCTCTCTCTCTCTCTCTCTGTCAGCGTCTCTCTCTCTCTCTCTCTGTCAGTGTCTCTCTCTCTCTCTCTCTCTCTCTGTCAGTGTATCTCACTCTCTGTCAGTGTCTCTCTCTCTCTCTCTGTCAGTGACTCTCTCTCTCTCTCTGTCAGTGTCTCTCTCCCTTTCTCTGTCTCTGTCAGTGTCTCTCTCTCTCTCTGTCAGTGTCTCTCTCTCTCTCTCTGTCAGTGTCTCTCTCTCTCTCTGTCAGCGTCTCTCTCTCTCTCTCTGTCAGTGTCTCTCTCTCTCTCTCTCTGTCAGCGTCTCTCTCTCTCTCTCTCTGTCAGTGTCTCTCTCTCTCTCTCTCTCTCTCTCTCTGTCAGTGTATCTCTCTCTCTGTCAGTGTCTCTCTCTCTCTCTGTCAGTGACTCTCTCTCTCTGTCAGTGTCTCTCTCCCTTTCTCTGTCTCTGCCTGTGTGTCTCTCTCTCTCTCTGTCAGTGTCTCTCTCTCTCTCTCTGTCAGTGTATCTCTCTCTCTGTCAGTGTCTCTCTCTCTCTCTCTCTGTCAGTGTCTCTCTCTCTCTCTGTCAGCGTCTCTCTCTCTCTCTCTGTCAGTGTCTCTCTCTCTCTCTCTCTCTCTCTGTCAGTGTCTCTCTCTCTCTGTCAGTGTCTCGCTCTCTCTGTCAGTGCCACTCTCTCTCTCTCTGTCAGTCTCTCTCTCTCTCTGTCAGTGTCTCTCTCTCTGTAATTCTCTCTCTCTCTCTCTCTGTCAGTGTCTCTCTCTCTCTGTCAGTGTCTCTCTCTCTCTCTATGTCAGTGTCTCTCTCTCTCTGTCAGTGATTCTCTCCCTCTCTAGGTCAGTGACTCTCTCTCTCTGTCAGTGTCTGTCTCTCTCTGTCAGTGTCTCTCTCTCTCTCTCTCTGTCAGCGTCTCTCTCTCTCTCTCTCTGTCAGTGTCTCTCTCTCTCTCTCTCTCTCTCTGTCAGTGTATCTCTCTCTCTGTCAGTGTCTCTCTCTCTCTCTCTGTCAGTGACTCTCTCTCTCTGTCAGTGTCTCTCTCCCTTTCTCTGTCTCTGCCTGTGTGTCTCTCTCTCTCTCTGTCAGTGTCTCTCTCTCTCTCTCTGTCAGTGTCTCTCTCTCTCTGTCAGTGTCTCTCTCTCTCTCTCTGTCAGTGTCTCTCTCTCTCTCTGTCAGCGTCTCTCTCTCTCTCTCTGTCAGTGTCTCTCTCTCTCTCTCTCTCTCTGTCAGTGTCTCTCTCTCTCTGTCAGTGTCTCGCTCTCTCTGTCAGTGCCACTCTCTCTCTCTCTGTCAGTCTCTCTCTCTCTCTGTCAGTGTCTCTCTCTCTGTAATTCTCTCTCTCTCTCTCTCTGTCAGTGTCTCTCTCTCTCTGTCAGTGTCTCTCTCTCTCTGTCAGTGTCACTCTCTCTCTCTAAGTCAGTGTCTCTCTCTCTCTGTCAGTGTCTCTCTCTCTCTCTCTGTCAGTGTCTCTCTCTCTCTCTCTGTCAGTGACTCTCTCTCTCTGTCAGTGTCTCTCTCTCTCTCTCTCTCTGTCAGTGTTTCTCTCTCTCTCTCTGTCAGTGTCTCTCTCTCTCTCTCTCTCTCTCTGTCAGTGTCTCTCTCTCTCTGTCAGTGTCTCGCTCTCTCTGTCAGTGCCACTCTCTCTCTCTCTGTCAGTCTCTCTCTCTCTCTGTCAGTGTCTCCCTCTCTCTCTCTGTCAGTGTCTCTCTCTCTCTCTCTGTCAGTGACTCTCTCTCTCAGTCAGTGTCTCTCTCTCTCTCTCTCTCTGTCAGTGTCTCTCTCTCTCTCTCTGTCAGTGTCTCTCTCCCTGGCATTGTCACTCTCTCTCTGTCAGTGTCTCATTCTCTCTCTCTCTCTCTGTCAGTGTCTCTCTCTCTCTCTGTCAGTGTTTCTCTCTCTCTCTCTGTCAGTGTCTCTCTCTCTCTGTCAGTGTCTCTCTCTCTGTAAATCTCTCTCTCTCTCTCTCTGTCAGTGTCTCTTTCTCTCTGTCAGTGTCTCTCTCTCTCTGTCAGTGTCACTCTCTCTCTCTAAGTCAGTGTCTCTCTCTCTCTGTCAGTGTCACTCTGTCTCTCTCTGTCAGTGTCTCTCTCTCTCTCTCTGTCAGTGACTCTCTCTCTCTGTCAGTGTCTCTCTCTCTCTCTCTGTCAGTGTTTCTCTCTCTCTCTCTGTCAGTGTCTCTCACTCTCTCTCTGTCAGTGTCTCTCTCTCTGTCATTGTCTCTCTCTCTCTGTCAGTGTCTCTCTCTCTCCATCTCTCTCTGTCAGTGTCTCTCTCTCTCTGTCAGTCTCTCTCTCTCTCTCTGTCAGTGACTCTCTCTCTCTGTCAGTGTCTCTCTCCCTTTCTCTGTCTCTGTCAGTGTCTCTCTCTCTCTCTCTGTCAGTGTCTCTCTCTCTCTCTCTGTCAGTGTCTCTCTCTCTCTGTCAGTGTCTCTCTCTCCCTCTCTGTCAGTGTCTCTCTCTCTCTCTGTCAGCGTCTATCTCTCTCTCTCTGTCAGTGTCTCTCTCTCTCTCTCTGTCAGCGTCTCTCTCTCTCTCTCTCTGTCAGTGTCTCTCTCTCTCTCTCTCTCTCTCTCTCTCTTGTCAGTGTATCTCTCTCTCTGTCAGTGTCTCTCTCTCTCTCTCTGTCAGTGTCTCTCTCTCTCTCTGTCAGCGTCTCTCTCTCTCTCTCTGTCAGTGTCTCTCTCTCTCTCTCTCTCTCTTTCAGTGTCTCTCTCTCTCTGTCAGTGTCTCTCTCTCTCTCTCTGTCAGTGTCTCTCTCTCTGTCAGTGTCTCTCTCTCTCTCTCTGTCAGTGTCTCTCTCTCTCTCTCTGTCAGTGACTCTCTCTCTCTGTCAGTGTCACTCTCTCTCTCTCTCTCTCTGTCAGTGTCTCTCTCTCTCTCTCTGTCAGTGTCTCTCTCTCTCTGTCAGTGTCTCTCTCTCTCTCTTTGTCAGTGTCTCTCTCTCTGTCATTGTCTCTCTCTCTCTGTCAGTGCCTCTCTCTCTCTCTCTCTGTCAGTGTCTCTCTCTCTCTCTCTGTCAGTGTCTCTCTCTCTCTCTCTGTCAGTGTCTCTCTCTCTCTGTTAGTGTCTCTCTCTCTGTAATTCTCTCTCTCTCTCTGTCAGTGTCTCTCTCTCTCTCTCTGTCAGTGTCTCTCTCTCTGTCAGTGACTCTCTCTCTCTCTCTCTGTCAGTCTCTCTCTCTCTCTCTCTGTCAGTGTCCCTCTCTCTCTCTCTGTCAGTGTCACTCTCTCTCTCTCTCTCTCTCTGTCAGTCTCTCTCTCTCTCTCTGTCAGTGTCTCTCTCTCGCTCTCTCTGTCAGTGTCTCTCTCCCTCTCTCTGTCAGTGTCTCTCTCTCTCTGTCAGTGTCTCTCTCTCCCTCTTTCTATGTCAGTGTCTCTCTATCTCTGTCATTGTCTCTCTCCCTCATTCTGTCAGTGTCTCACTCTCTCTGCCAGTGTCTCTCTCTCTCTCTCTGTCAGTGTCTCTCTCTTTCTGTCAGTGTCTCTCTCTCTAACTCAATGTCAGTGTCTCTCTCTCTCTGTCAGTGTCTCTCTCTCTCTGTCAGTGTCTCTCTCTCTCTCTATGTCAGTGTCTCTCTCTCTCTGTCAGTGATTCTCTCCCTCTCTAGGTCAGTGACTCTCTCTCTCTGTCAGTGTCTGTCTCTCTCTGTCAGTGTCTCTCTCTCTCTCTCTGTGAGTGTCTCTCTCTCTGTGTCATTCTCTCTCTCTCTCTGTCAGTGTCTCTCTCTCTCTCTCTCTCTGTCAGTGTCTCTCTCTCTCTGTCAGTCTCTCTCTCTCTCTCTCTCTCTGTCAGTGTCTCTCTCTCTCTCTCTCTCTCTCTCTGTCAGTGTCTGTCTCTCTGTCAGTGTCTCTCTCTCTCTCTCTCTCTGTCAGTGTCTCTCTCTCTCTGTCAGTGTCACTCTCTCTCTCTCTGTCAGTCTCTCTCTCTCTCTCTCTGTCAGTGTCTCTCTCTCTCTGTCAGTGTCTCTCTCTCTCTCTCTGTCAGTGTCTCTCTCTCTCTGTCAGTCTCTTTCTCTCTCTCTGTCTGTGATTCTCTCTCTCTGTCAGTGTCACTCTCCCTCTCTCTGTTTTCTGTCAGTCTCTCTCTCTCTCTCTGTCAGTGTCTCTCTCTCGCTCTCTCTGTCAGTGTCTCTCTCCCTCTCTCTGTCAGTGTCTCTCTCTCTCTGTCAGTGTCTCTCTCTCCCTCTCTCTATGTCAGTATCTCTCTATCTCTGTCATTGTCTCTCTCCCTCATTCTGTCAGTGTCTCTCTCTCTCTGTCAGTGTCTCTCTCTCTCTCTCTCTGTCAGTGTCTCTCTCCCTCTCTCTGCCAGTGTCTCTCTCTCTCTGTCATTGTCTCTGTCTCTCTGCCAGTGTCTCTCTCTCTCTCTCTGTCAGTTTCTCTCTCTTTCTGTCAGTGTCTCTCTCTTTAACTCAATGTCAGTGTCTCTCTCTCTCTGTCAGTGTCTCTCTCTCTCTGTCAGTGTCTCTCTCTCTCTCTATGTCAGTGTCTCTCTCTCTCTGTCAGTGATTCTCTCCCTCTCTAGATCAGTGACTCTCTCTCTCTGTCAGTGTCTCGCTCTCTCTGTCAGTGTCTCTCTCTCTCTCTCTGTGAGTGTCTCTCTCTCTGTGTCATTCTCTCTCTCTCTCTGTCAGTGTCTCCCTCTCTCTCTCTCCCTGTCAGTGTCTCTCTCTCTCTGTCAGTCTCTCTCTCTCTCTCTCTCTCTCTGTCAGTGTCTTCTCTCTCTCTCTCTCTGTCAGTGTCTCTCTCTCTCTCTCTCTCTCTGTCAGTGTCTGTCTCTCTGTCAGTGTCTCTCTCTCTCTCTCTCTCTGTCAGTGTCTCTCTCTCTCTGTCAGAGTCTCTCTCTCTCTCTCTGTCAGTCTCTCTCTCTCTCTCTCTGTCAGTGTGGGTCTCTCTCTCTCTGTCAGTCTCTTCTGTCTGATGATCTCTCTCTCCTCTGTCTGTGACTCTCTCTCTCTGTCAGTGTCACTCTCCCTCTCTCTGTTTTCTTTCAGTGTCTCTCTCTCTCTCTCTGTCAGTGTCTCTCTCTCTCTCTCTGTCAGTGTCTCTCTCTCTCTGTCAGTGTCTCTCTCTCTCTCTCTGCCAGTGTCTCTCTCTCTCTGTCAGTGTATCTCTCTCTCTCTGTCAGTGTCTCTCTCTCTCTCTCTGTCAGTGTCTCTCTCTCTCTCTGTCAGTGTCTCTCTCTATCTCTGCAAGTGACTCTCTCTCTCTGTCAGTCTCTCTCTCTCTCTCTCTCTCTGTCAGTGTCTCTCTCTCTCTCTCTCTGTCAGTGTCTCTCTCTCTCTGTCAGTGTCTCTCTCTCTCTGTAAGTGTCTCTCTCTCTGTAATTGTCCATCTCTCTCTGTCAGTGTCTCTCTCTGTCTCTGTCAGTGTCTCTCTCTCTCTCTCTCTCTCTGTCAGTTTCTCTCTCTCTCTGTCAGTGTCTCTCTCTCTCTGTCAGTGCCACTATCTCTCTCTCTGTCAGTGTCTCTCTCTCTCTGTCAGTGTCTCTCTCTCTCTCTCTGTCAGTGTCTCTCTCTCTCTCTCTCTCTGTCAGTGACTCTCTCTCTCTGTCAGTGTCTCTCTCTCTCTCTCTGTCAGTGTTTCGCCCTCTCTCTCTGTCAGTGTCTCTCTCTCTCTGTCAGTGTCTCTCTCTCTCTCTCTGTCAGTGTCTCTCTCTCTGTCATTGTCTCTCTCTCTTGTCTCTCTCTCTCTGTCAGTGTCTCTCTCTCTCTCTCTCTCTCTCTGTCAGTGTCTCTCTCTCTCTCTGTCAGTGTCTCTCTCTCTCTCTCTCTCTGTCAGTGTCTCTCTCTCTCTCTGTCAGTGTCTCTCTCTCTCTCTCTGTCAGTGTCTCTCTCTCTCTGTCAGTGTCTCTCTCTCTCTCTCTGTGAGTGTCTCTCTCTCTGTGTCATTCTCTCTCTCTCTCTGTCAGTCTCTCTCTCTCTCTCTCTCTCTGTCAGTGTCTCTCTCTCTCTGTCAGTCTCTCTCTCTCTCTCTCTCTCTGTCAGTGTCTCTCTCTCTCTCTCTCTCTCTCTCTCTGTCAGTGTCTGTCTCTCTGTCAGTGTCTCTCTCTCTCTCTCTCTCTGTCAGTGTCTCTCTCTCTCTGTCAGTGTCACTCTCTCTCTCTCTGTCAGTCTCTCTCTCTCTCTCTCTGTCAGTGTCTCTCTCTCTCTGTCAGTGTCTCTCTCTCTCTCTCTGTCAGTGTCTCTCTCTCTCTGTCAGTCTCTTTCTCTCTCTCTGTCTGTGATTCTCTCTCTCTGTCAGTGTCACTCTCCCTCTCTCTGTTTTCTGTCAGTCTCTCTCTCTCTCTCTGTCAGTGTCTCTCTCTCGCTCTCTCTGTCAGTGTCTCTCTCCCTCTCTCTGTCAGTGTCTCTCTCTCTCTGTCAGTGTCTCTCTCTCCCTCTCTCTATGTCAGTGTCTCTCTATCTCTGTCATTGTCTCTCTCCCTCATTCTGTCAGTGTCTCTCTCTCTCTGTCAGTGTCTCTCTCTCTCTCTCTCTGTCAGTGTCTCTCTCCCTCTCTCTGCCAGTGTCTCTCTCTCTCTGTCATTGTCTCTGTCTCTCTGCCAGTGTCTCTCTCTCTCTCTCTGTCAGTTTCTCTCTCTTTCTGTCAGTGTCTCTCTCTCTAACTCAATGTCAGTGTCTCTCTCTCTCTGTCAGTGTCTCTCTCTCTCTGTCAGTGTCTCTCTCTCTCTCTATGTCAGTGTCTCTCTCTCTCTCTCTCTCTCTGTCAGTGTCTGTCTCTCTGTCAGTGTCTCTCTCTCTCTCTCTGTGAGTGTCTCTCTCTCTGTGTCATTCTCTCTCTCTCTCTGTCAGTGTC